>NC_056730.1:477208578-477326078 GCF_019279795.1 Protopterus annectens
TTGTCAATGCTACAACTCCAACTCATATAACATAGCTGGTCTCACTACCCTCTTGTAGACCTTCCATTTCACTCTTACAGGTACTCGTCTGTCATAAATCACTACTGACACTCTTCCCCACCCACTCCATCCTGCCTGTACTCTCTTCTTCACCTGTCTTCCACACTCGCCATTACTCTGAACTGTTGATCCCAAGTATTTAAACTCATCCATCTTCGCCACCTCTACTCCCTGCATACTCACCATTCCTCTATCCTCCCTCTCATTCGCACACATATATTCTGCCTTAGTCCTGCTGACCTTCATTCCTCTTGTCTCTAGAGCATATCTCCACCTCTCCAGGGTCTCCTCCACCTGTTCCCTACTCTCACTACAGATCACAATGTCATCTGCAAACATCATAGTCCACGGGGACTCCTGTCTGATCTCGTCTGTCAACCTGTCCATCGCCATTACTTATTTCTTAGTGTATACTGACAGTGATTAGTGTATACTGGCAGTGATTTCTTAGTGTATACTGGCAGTGATTAGTGTATAATGGCAGTGATTTCTTAGTGCATACTGGCAGTGGTTTCTTTGTATTGGGAGAGTTCTATAGTCTCTGACTGCAGACTGATGCAGTTATGAAGATGGTATATATAGGTTTGAGACTACGGATGGCCTACTCCTATATTAAGGGGTATGGAGAGCTTACCACCCTGCAAAAATGTTTACAATTTAAATTTTCAGCTTTTGGAGTTTCAGGCATAATTTTTTTGTGTGTTTCAGTCCTGAACATTCTGATGTTCAGGGTTCCACAGTACACTTTTTTTTGTTTTTTTCCACAATTTAGATGTTTGCACCTCAAATCAGTCTACATGTCTATCACCCTAAGTAAAGTCTAACTAGGTCCTGGCCCAAATTTTATAACACAAAAGGTGATCATTTACATCTGCATTACTGGAGCCAGTATATAGAGGGAAACAAACTTAAATTGTTTTGCTCATATTGAAAAAGACATTTTAGTCTGATTGGATTGAATAGGAAACTTAAATTGTTTTGCTCATATTGAAAAAAGACATTTTAGTCTGATTGGATTGAATAGGAAACTTATTAATCTAGTGCATGACAGATTGGAAGGCAGTAAGAGGTACAAGTGACTGATTTTTTCTATCAAGATGTATTTTGACTGAAACATAAACACCAACTTGACATTCATGATTTTTGCTGTAGCAATGTAAACAGATGCAAATTAGAAAGTGTTAACATACGAAAATAATAAACTCCGTTCAGGATCAAACCAAGCAGTCAGTCAATCCTAATCAGGACATACGCAAAGTCAATGTCTATTCAGACCTGATGCCAAAATTCAAAAATGAAGGCACAGTACAAAGTACCTCACACAAGTCTATTCAGACCTTGAAAGAACTCTTCGTAAATATCCACAAATGTTCCACCATCAAATATCAATAAGATAAAGATAAAAAAACTGTTATTTAAAACAAAATGGTAAGCGCTTTCGCTGAGTAGCTTTTTCAAACCATTAGAAAGTGTGTTTGCTTTCATCACCTGATTTAGGACAGATCCTAGATAGGCTCCTATCTTTCTGTAGACTGACAAAATTTGCCTTGCATAAAAGAATACTATTTTTTTCAAAGTACATTTCTTTTTTTTTAATTTTCATTAGCAAAAATTTCCATGGAGACATTTTACAGCCATTTAACCTGGCTCAATTGTATGTTGGTTCATGACAGAATTTATCTAAACTGTTGTCTCATTGTCTCATTTGCCATATTATCAAGCAGATAGAAGTTTCATGTAGAAATATTAACAGTTTGGTAAAAGATGATCAAAAATATAAGGAACATAGGTTTATAGGCTCATAGGTAAGTACTAGGCTATCTGCCCGAAGGCATTTATAAGCCTAGCCAGAATGTGTTGGCTTTTGCCGCCCCCTTAGATTAGTTCCCTGTGCCTCTGTCCAGCAGAGCCACTGAAGTGATCACAGGGGCAAGCTTTCTGTTTCCCATCCACTTATCAAGGTTTCTCTTGAAGAATGCTAGCGAGGAACACTGCCTAATGTATATTGGAATCTTGTTCCAAAGCATGGGAGGTCTCTGGGATAGGAATCTATCCCTCCAGCACGTCCTATTTATTGTTGTCGAGAGGTTTACATCCCTAGACTGTGTGGCTCGAGCGGATAAGGTTTTCTTTAGGTGGAGCATGTCCATCAATTCTTGGTTGGACATGGCCTTGTATGTCAGGCAGAGATCAACTCTGAGCAGCCGGTATGCAACCGAGTACAGCTAGAGTTTCTTCAGTCGAGCTGCATAGGTCATCTGTTTGAGGCCAGTGATCCTCTTGGTGAGGTACTTCTGTGGTCTTTCCCAGCTGCTGCAGGTGTCTTATAAAGTACATCCCAAATGGGGTGTTGTACTCTATGATGGGTCTGATGAGTGATGTGTAGAGGGGCACAATGACCTCTTTTGATCTGGATGCAAACCCTTTTGTGATTAGGTGGTCCACATAGAAGGATTTTCTAACCACTTTGGCAATGTGATTATCAAAGGAGAGATTACTATCTACTTGGGTCCCCAGATCACTTATTACATTTTCTGTATTTAGGGGACTACCACCTATGTGGTAGTTTGTAGGTACTTTGTTATTTCCACTTTTTGGCATTTAGCTTGAGGCCATGGTTTTGACACCAGATATCCATCTCAGTGAGACCCTTTTGGAGGATGTCTGTGTCAGCTGGTGAGTCAATTATAGCCCCTAATTTGCCGTCGTCTGCGAACTTTGTCAGCCATAGTCCTCCTGTGCTTGCCTGTACCTCTGAGAAGTATATGCGGAACAGGAGGAGTCCTAGGACTGAGCCCTGGGAATGCCACGTGACCGGTTTAGAGTCGGACCTAGCTCCCACAACTCTCACCATGTGGGTTCTGCCCGTGAGCCAATTGGCAACCCATCTTGTGACATAGGGGTTTATGTTCAGGCTGGTGAGCTTGTCTATAATACCAGAATGGGTAATGGCATCGAAGGCCTTTGCGAAGTCTAGGTACACTGTGTGTACCACCTTTCCCTCATCTATAGCCTTGGTAACTGTCTCAAAGAAGTCCACCAGGTTTAGGAGGCATGATCTGCCCTTAACAATGCCAAACTGGGTAGGGTCCAGTGTTTGGAGGTTCCCAGTGTCTCTGTTAATGAGTCGCATGATGATGCGCTCCATAGCCTTGCAGACCAAGCTAGTCAGGCTTATAGAGCGATAGTTCCCGGAGTCTGTTGTGGCTCCACCTTTGTGGAGTGGAATAACCATTGCTGTGCGCCACTCTACAGGTATGTACAGATCCTTGTTAGTGACTTTTCTAAGACCAAACATTACAGGAAGAACACCTCTTCTATGTTTTATAGGTTCATAGGTACATAGGTGACTAATGACCACAAGGGTCTTTTTAAGCCTAGCCATGCATCCCAAATCTCTGACAAGTTCTGATACCCTTGATAAGTGTAAGCATGGACCTGGGAGATGAACTATTTACAGGTTACCTGTTTGCCTCAGAGACATAGGTACCAAACCAGAGATGAATTTCAGGTTTCCCATCCAATTGTCCATGTTGCACTTTAATTGGATTGGGGAAGAACTCTGCTTCACCAGATGGGGAGCCTGTTCAATAGTTGGAGTAATCTCTGGGATACATACCTATCTCTCCAGCAGGTCCTACTTATATCACAGGCAAGGTTTAAGTCTTTAGAACGGGTAAGTCTAGTACTGTTTGTTTTGTGGATATGCAGGAGATCCATCAGAGTGGGGTCTGACAATGCTCTGTATGCCAGGCATAGATCTCCCTTCAAAGGCCTTTAGGAGACAGAATACAGGGATAGGGCCTTGATGCAGTCTGCATAGAACATTTTACTTGTGCACTGTATTCTTTTAGTGAGGAACCTCTGTGGATGTTCCAGTTGTTGGATATGCTTGGTTAGGTACATACCAAAGGGGACATTGTACTCAATGATAGGTCTGATGAATGCCGAATACAGTTGAACAATGACTTCCTTGGACTTAGATGCCATACCTATGTTTATAAGTTGTGCAACACAGAATGATTTCTGCACCACTGTAGACACGTGATGGTCAAAGGCTAAATTGCTATCTATGTGTGCCCCTAAGTCCCTAACTACTGGATTAACTCTAAGGGGCATGTTGTCGATATGATAGTTACCAGGGATTGATGACTTCCCAAAGGATAGTATTATGCATTTCTTGGCATTTAGTTGACTCTGACACCAACTGTTTGTCTGTGTCATCCCCTCCTAGAAAACATTTGTGTCAGTGTCAGATTCAATGACAGCTCCTAATTTGCAATCATCTGTAAATTTAGTCAGCCAGAGACCACTGCCATTGGCCTTGACTTCTGAGAAGTAAATGCCAAAAAGGAGCGTTCCAAGGACTGATCCCTGAGGGACTCCACTTGTAACTGGTCTCTTTGTAGAGGTGGACTCCCCAATTCTAACTTCCTGGGTCCTGTCTGTGAGCCAGTTGGCTATCCACTGGGTGACATATGGGTTTGTACCTAATCTCTTGAGTTGGTCAACAATGTCTGAGTGGGGTATTATGTCAAATGCCTTGGCCAGGTCAAGGAAGGCAGTGTGAATGATCTTGCCCTCATCCATTGCTTTGGTGACCTTCTCAAAGAAGTCCACCAGGTTGAGTAGGCATGATCTGCCCTTGACGAAACCAAACTAGGTTGTATCCAGTGTCTGGAGGTTTACTATATCTCTATTGATTACTTCATGATAATTCTTTCCATGGCTTTACATTTAAGATTAGTGAGACTTATGGGTCTGTAGTTTCCAGGGTCTGTAGATGGTCCACCTTTGTGCAGAGGGATGACTGTTGCCTTTCTCCATTCATGAGGCATGGAACCTGTTTGGAAACTACAGTTAAATAGTGATTCCAGAGGCCCAGATAGGTCATGTTTCATGCTTTTGAGAAAGCATTCTGGGATATTGTCTGAGCCCATTGATGCAGCATTCTTGGTCTCAGAGAGAACATTAAGGACCTGTTCCCTAGTGATAGTAAGGGGAGTTATATTTGATGATATTTCTTGAGGAAAGGTTGAAGGGGAGAGAGGAGTAACGTTGGAGCTGAGTTTAGCAGCCAGGAGGTTTACTATATTGTCTGGCTCAGTATAGGTGGCTCCATTTACAATGAGTTCTCCACGCAATTGTGTATTGCCTTTGAGGTTGCGGACATAGCTAAAGAATGCTTTGTGGTTGTCCTTGGCCTGGGAGGCCATACCTACCTCAAATTTGGCTTTGGTAGACTTTATTTGTCCTCTGAGTTGTTTGTTTAGTTTAATGAGAGTGCTTTTATCCTGCTGGGTGCCGTACCTCTAATTTTTGCCATGATTTTTTTCCTCCTGTTATACATCTGATTGATTTTTGTGATTCCACCAGGGTTTGTTGTCTATTGAGTTAGTTTTGTACTTCTTCCTGGTGGGTACAGATGTTTCTGTGCAGCTATTAACATGCTTGTACAGGGTTTCTGTGAACAGTTCTGCATAGGCAGCAGTGTTCTCAGGGTTTATAGGGGCTTGACATTTTGCCAGGTTCTCACTTAATAGCAGGAGGTTAGCCTTTGAATAGTTCCTGAATATTCCTGGTTTAGCTGGGGGTCCAGCTTTTTTTGGTCTTTAACTTAAGAGAGGTCTTACAGCAACTAGTCTATCAGGCACTGTAACACTGTGAAACAGAAAAGAGCTAATACTTACGGCTCTCTTTTTCTTTTTCATCTGAAATTAAACTTTTTTTTTTAGCTTGTGACATCTGCTACTGTAACATACAGACAAACTTTACAAAAAAAAGCCAAGGTTATTTTCTTTGGTCACTCTTTCCTGCTTCCAGAGAAATCCTTTTTTTCCCACTCTAAAGCTTTAATAGAAACTTGTATGCACTGTCAGAAAGAATGATTGTAGACTTTTCTGACTTTGGGGATTGCTTTTACCATCTTTCCATTTTGGACAAGACCCTGGAGATGGTACTAAAATGGATAAGACAGCTCCACTTTTGCACCTCTACTTGTAGTTAATAAGTGCACAGTCAAGAGACATCCACACTTTGTCTCTTGGTGCACAACTTTATTTCTGATTGCTTCTGATGTCTGACAGCAAGGCAGGTGCCATCTCCCAGTCTTTCGGATACTAATTTTTTAAATTCCTGTTTTCTTTGTTAATATAGAAATAAGATGCAATCAAAACTACCTTCTGCTTTGATTTATTAATGAAAGGTTACTTGGATGCCTAATATATGATCACTGCAGCAGAAAAGAGAATGACATCAGTAATCTGTTTCCCAATGATTTACAAGAGGAAGTACAGATGTGTAAGTTGCACTTACCTGTAACAGTATATGTTCAAATTCTTTGCTGCTGCAGTAGCCTACAGATTGTATTCTATGAAGGATACAGCAACCAGCCAGCTTCCAGAAGTTTTCATCCATTCCCACCCTGTCACTCTGGCTGAACCCTTTTTGGAGGGAGCTACATAAACAGTCAGAATGACTAAAAATCTTTACGACTTTCTTGCTCCTAACCAAAAATTGGGAACTCATCCTGAGCTAAGCCAAGAAATAAATAACCAAAACTAACTTATAGCTCCACTTGAACTATATACAGTAAGGGGAGAAGTGGTTTGTTGGGGCTACTGCAGCACATAATTGAACTATGTCCATCAATTTTATTGCTGCAGTAACCAGTGCGTAGACTAGGAGGAGGAGGAAGGATATGGGAGCTGGATCCCCTGGAGAATGGTCCTAACAATGCCAGATCTGGAATTAGAAATTAAATCCAGTTTACAATGCTTTGTAAATTTATGGATAGACAACCAAGTTGTTTCCTCTAGAACACTTCTAGTATCCATACCATTCCAGTACACCATCACAGAAGTTAGGCTACTCTGGTCTATTCTGGTGGTGGCTAGAAAAATTATTACTAGAAATTGGATCTCAGAGTCCCCCCCCCTTCTTTTTTAGAGTTTAAAAATGTTCTAAGTGATATGTGTCAACTTGAATTGATGACAATAAAATCAAGAACGTCAAGGAAAACCAACCAGGAAAAAGCAAAAATTTCACCAACCAGAAGAGCAAATATCAACAGCAAAGGATGAGAACCACAGGTGTAAAATCCAGTAAAATACTGTTTATTGGTAAGCGCTTTCATCAGGTTTAAAATCACCAAACCTCTTCAGACACCATTTTACAAACATGCCCAGACATTTATACCAGTGGCATAACTACCAGCAGCCAATGACATCAAGTAAACACCCCCACATGATTCATTTAAAAATTCAGGAACCTACAAGTTTAAAAAAATACATGTTCCTTAAAGAGACATTCACAGCACTATTAATGTTGCATTACATCCATCTACCATTTGAATTTATACATTACACCACATTTCTAGTGATAAAGAATGTAATTCTATCTATCATAGGCTTTTAATTTCAGCAAACTAGAAACGGAGACCATGTCATTTAATCCTGGTGGACAACTAGCATTCAGATAAATCAGCCATACCTCTTTCTTTTCTAAATATAGCTTCCATGGTCCCCCATGAGCTTCACTTTGTGTCTGCTGTAATACCGGAAATTTAAAAATGTGTTGGGGAAATACCTTTGAGTGTCTATATAAGGCATCGGTTTCCTTCTGTGGTGCTATTTCATAAAAATGCTCATAAATTCTTTGTGACAATTTATGTTGTGTTTTGCCCACATAGTATCCATTACATTGTGTATAGGGCAATATAAACCACCACCCGAGAATAGCTGCTATATTTTCCATTTATTTTTATGGTCTTGTCCACTGCCTTAATGCTGGATCCAACAAAAATATGTTGGCATAGATGGCACATACCACATGGTGCCATCTGACAGGTCAGTGTCCTGGTATCAATACATTTCCTTTGCAAATTATTTTTTATATTACTACCCCTTCAATGTACTACCTTAAGGGTTGGTCCAAAGGTGTCCAGCATATCTAAGTCCCCATTTTTAATGCTGCAATTTTTATTTAAAATATCAGTTACTATATAACTGTCTTCACAGAATGTAGTAACAAAAGGACAAAAAGAAGTATCATTAGTAAAAGTTAAACTCTTTTCTTTTCCATGGCTAGATTCATATATTGCTAGACTACTACTGGTCTTAAACTCATGTGATGATTCTATCTGTGTACCAGGTTGAATGGGGGAGGGGTGATATTAAACTTGACCCTTGTGTTAGAGGTACATAAAATCCAGTATTTCACTTCCTTATAACTTTATCCATTATACTATGAATCAAAGGTAAGGGATACCCCTATCCAAAAACATCTGCCCCATTACATCGCATTCACTCAAAAAAATCATTAAATTCAGAAACCATTCAGGCTGCTCTTACAAGTTGCCCCTTAATGATTCCACATTTAACATGTGGTAGATGATTACCAGGTTTCTACTAGGTAAATAACAGTTAGAAAATGTGGGCTTTCTGTATATTTTAGATTTAATTCCCCCACCTTATGTCTTGGATAATTCAACATCCAAATACACTATACAAGTTGTACCCACTGTGCAAGTGAATTTCAAAAAGCCAGTCGTCTGTTTGATATATTCTACAAATGAACTTATTTCCTCTGGGGGTCCCTTCCAGCAGATGAACAAATTGTCCAAACAGCGGGCATACATAGAGATATGGGTATGAAATCTTCTAGTAAAAAGAAAACATCTTTCCCACCAGACTATAATGATATTGGCATACAGTGGACCACAGGCAGAGCCCATGGCCACTCCCTGGTTCTGCTGGAAATAGTGCCCTTCAAACTGAATGAAGTTGTATTGTAACACTATATCCATCAACTGGCAATAAGTGTTAATAACATCTTGGTTGAGTTCCGTCACTTCATGTAAAAATTCACCAAACCATTCCCATACCAATTTGATGAGGTATGCAATTGAACAAATCTTTCACATCTATAGTAATGAAAATTTCATCATATATAGGTTTTAAACTGTTACACATTGACAAAAAGTGCCATAAATCCTTACAAATGTAAGGAATCTTTGAAACACAAATTTTTAACTTGTTATCAAGGAATTTTGCTATATAGCTAATTTTAGACCAACCAGAATAAACAATTGGCATGGGGGGATTATTGAGATCCTTATGGATCTTCGGTATACTGAAAATCACTGGGAGCTTAGGAAATTCAATGGTCATACAGTTATATTCAGTGACTGTTATTTGATCTTGTGTCAACATGTCCAACAAATCGTAGTCAATTTTTCTGTAAGCCACATTTACTTTATTTAAAGAGGCTTCACTATAAGTCTCACTATACAAAACTTGAAACATTCTCTGTACATAATCATCCCATTGCATAACTACTACCCCACTCCCCTTGTCAGGCTTCATGTATCTTATATCATGATTGATACACAATTCCTGCAAAATATTGCTTTCCTCAGTTGTTAAATTACTAATAGTGTTGTTATCCTTCACAAAATGTCTGAAGACTACCTCACAGGCCCCTTCAAACACTTTTAACAAGTCATGCAGTTTCAAGTTGTATACACTAGGTATTCTCAGGACAGGTTCCCCGTCACTGCATAGTTGTTTTCTATACATATACTTCAAATTTAAATTATGAACATATAATTTTAAATCACATATAAGTCGAACAATATCACTACACTTGTTAGGTACAAAATTCTTACCTCTACTAAAACAATCAGCATGAGCACATGAAAAAGAAACAGAATTAAAAACAACTTTATATGGGCAAGAAATAGTGTTGATTTCCATTATTTCACACTCAGTCACTGTTGGTTCCTCATGTTGTTCTGGCCATTTCTCTGCCCATTCCATCCTGTCCTGTTCCTCTGAGGGTACGGACTCTGATACTGCTGCCTCTGATTCCGTATTCTCTCGGACTGTCTGACAACTGGTGGGTCTAAAGGGACAGAGGTCTGACCATTGTTGATTTGTCCATCCTCCATGTCTTCAAAGTTATTACTAGAACTATGAAGTCTGATCAACTGGAGGGGGTGGGTAGGCTGTACCTGAGGCATAGGCCCACCTATCCTTATCTTATTTTTTGCTCTTCCTATTCATTAGTTGAACACATAAAGCATCAATATCTTTAAAAATATTTTCATATTGTATTTTATAACCAGCACACAAGTGGCCACGGTGGTACAGTGGATAGCATTGTTGCCTCACAGCAAGAGGTTCTCCAGTTTGATCCTAGGCTGGGGTGTCTTCTGTGTGGAGTCTGCATGTCCTCCCTGTGGTCACGTGGGTTTCCTCTGGGTGCTCCAGTTTCCTCCCACATCCCAAAAACATGCTGTAGGTGGATTGGACACTCTAAATTGGCCCTAGCTGTGAGTGTGTGCCTTCCTTGGAAGGTTGGGTGCCGGACTGGCAACCCAACACCGTAAAACTCTACTGCCAATCTTGAGCAGACAGGTGATCTGCTGTCACAACCCCTAACCGGGAAAAAGCTGAAAGAAGAAGAGGAAGATTTTATAACCAGCACACAAGTTAAAATTATTTATTTCCCTGTCCAATTCTTTTATTTCACTGTGTAATTTATCTAAAGCCACACAGTTATGCTTAACCAACAATTCCAATAATTCACAGCCATGTCAGTCAAAGATACCCAGCAATTCTTGGTGTAAAAGAGAGTGTTGCACCAACCCAGTTGGAAATCTCCAGACTTGGAGACCTTTAGGTACAAGTTTAGATTTCAAACATTCACGAAAAAAAATATTTTCTTGTTGCATTCTATGATATTGAGTTAACTTGTATCTAAAGTCATTTAACTTCTTGCCAGATTGATGGTATATTACCTTCAGTGGAATTAGCATTTGGTACATCCCTCTGTAACCATGACTCCAAGGAAAATGGTGGTTGTCGACCTGCATTGCTTATATTAGCCAAGGCAGAAACTTCATGGGTAGGTTGTGTTGAAGGAATAATTATACCGTCCATGTTAATATCCACATTTCTCAGCATCTGGGGGCGGGTGGTATTGAAATCAAGCAATTCCATTCTCTCAACATCCAGAGGCTTAGTGACCAGCTGCTGAACAAGAACAGTTAAATTGTTAACTGCTTCATGAAGCTGTAAAAATTCAGCTTTACTTCAAGGAAAACGTCATACTACAATATATGGGTTACTTTACAGAAATTGTTAGAAAAATAATCTGTTTCTTTATGAAATTTATGAATTTGTACACTGATGAAACCTAAAAGTGGATGTCTTTGTAAATACCTTAGTTGTTTTATGTGTGTTATTCACCTTCTTATTGTTAATTACATGTATAAATTATTAAGTTATATTGGCTGTATGTTAAAATCAATATGTTTAAAAAAAATGAAGTTAGGCTCTAGTGGAATGTGCCTTCTGCTCAGAAAAGATTTGCCACAGTGAGTGTAGCAAAACCCAATAACAGAATATAACCACCGATAAATTGTCTGTTTAGACATAGGCTGAACACAGCAGCCTAAGAACCTAGGAATAACCTGCCTTTGTGGAGCTCTTAGATGTAAAACTCTTTTTAGAAACTGCTTCACAATAAACAGAGAAGAAATAGGAGGATACATGGGCAGATGTGCTGAAATGGCCACAAGATGCACCATTATAGAATAAGAAAAGTCAGAGGATAGTAACTCACATAAATATTTAAGCACCAATGATACAAAATCCTTGATGGGTCCCTGGCTATTGGCTAGGCACCAACTAGAAAATCTCTAGCAGGCTTTCTTGCCTCCTTCAGTATCTGCTGCATGTTCTCATGAAAGAGGTGCCTAAAAAAGGTATAGGAATTGTATCATCCAGACAGTCAGTTGAAGTTGTTTGATGTTGGGTATATTAAACTCCCCTTGTCTTGCGTGAGTAGATCCAGTCTGTGAGGAAGCTTGTGGTAATTGCCCCTGGCCAATTTCATAAGAAGGGAGAACCAGTTTCATCTGGGCCAGAAGGAAGTCACCACAATAATTTTTGGAGAAACTTTTTGAATCTTCAGAAGTAACCTAGAAATCATTGAAAAAAGGGTAGAAGTGCATTTAAGAACATCCCCAACCAGGGGAATGAAAGAGCATATCTATTCTCCATGCCATCTTGCAAGGAGCCTGAACAGAATCTATTTAGTTGTTGAAAGCAGACAAACAGATATACCTAAGGTGTTATCCACATCTGGATAAATTCATGGAAGAGCTTCCAGTTTCTACTTCTGATGGCCTTCCCAGGATCTGCTTAGCTTTTCTACCACTGTGTTTTGCTCTGATGGAATGTAATATGCCTAAAGAGTCAAGGAGTGCTGAAGAGCTGACTCCCAAGCTATCACTGCCAGCCAGCACAGAGGGTACTACCTGGTGTCCTCCCTTGTTTATATATCAAATCAGAGTGGTGCTTTCTGTAATGAACCAGAGAGGACATGGGTCCCAAAGATGATGTAAAGACTTTATTGTATAAATCACAGTCTCTATCTGTTATACTGATGTGCTTTGGTCTGTCTAAACTGTCCCACAGTTCTTGCACTTTCATCCCTTTCAAACTGCTCCCCAAGCAGGATCTAATGGATTGGTCAATACAGATTGTGTTGGGGTGGGTGAAGAAAAAGGGAAACCTGGACTGAGAGCCGTCTGATCCTTCCACCAATGCAGTTCTGACTTTATAAAGCCCAGTAGTGAAATATGAAATGCCAGAGGATGATAATGCTGGGTCCAAATATTTTTCAGGTAACGCTGAATCTTTCTCATGTGTTCTGTCAAAGGGAATCATGAGAATCATAGAAACCATGAGGCCTAATATCCAGAGAAATTCTTAGACAGTAGCTTGAGACTGGTGAGAGATGTTCAGGAAGACTTTCAGATACAAATTCACTTTTTCTTGTGGTAAGAAAGCCTTTTGCATCATATCAGACAACTGAGAAACACAATCCTGTACGACAGACAAGAATTCAAAACTTTTCATTATGTATGTAAACAAATCTTCTCAGTACTGTATCTGAAGCAGAAGCCCTGGAAATATATCAGCATAATCATTCTCACTCTGTAAGGCATGTTTACAAACTTAAAGGACAATGGGATATTAAAGCAGATTGCTCAACCTGCTGTCGCTTTTAGTCCCTGTTCATTTATACAGCCTCGAAAAATCACCCACACAGCTTTAAAAACTAATCCACTCAACTGTTTTCCCTGTTAGGCTTGATACCTTTCCATACTGTTTTACTTTCACTTTGAAAACCAAGTTGAAAAACCTCTAGCTGGCTCTGAAATGATGATGTCACATCTGCCAGAGCTCTTGCTCTAGCTACTAGGATGTTTCCTCCTCCAAAGTGATGTAATCTCCACCTGATTTACATAGGGTTGCCACCTTTTCAATTGCCCAAAGTGGGACATTTTTTTTGTAGAAATGTCAGATTTTGCAGAGCAAAACATACCCACTGCCAGTACAAAGGACAGAACTTAAATTTTTGCCTAAATAAAAGCTTATTCTTGTAGCATTATATTCTGTTTCTTATAACATTTAGGTGTTTCAGATACAAAATAATTGTTTTATGCAACTACTAAAGAAAATATAGGAACATTTTTGTCCTAAAATCTCAGGACATTTGCCATTTTTTCAATTTTTTTGCAGGACACAACTGCCCAAAGAGGGACTGTCCCTCGCAAAGTGGGACAGGTGGTAACCCTAGATTTGCATGCTGTATAGAAGAGCCAGTGGACCTCCCACATTGTGATGTCAGAGCTGCCTTGCCCAGCCCACTTTTAACCTAGCAAAAATGTCAAGCTATAATCTCACTTTTCTGAAGAGTCCTACCGATATGTGACAAAGTACAGGCAGAAGCACAGTAACAACTGCAAAAACTAAGAGCATAAATTTGCAATGACCATGCGTAGACATTAATTGCATGTTTTTACATAAGAAGCAAATATCTGTCACAATTAATCAACAATACTATATCAGATTGCAAGATGTATGCAATACCATAATTTTCTTAAATTACCACTTTAAAAAAACATATGGGTGCTGTCATGCAAGTCTGTGAAATATTTTATGTTTATAGTGCATCATTTGTTAGCTATTTAACCAAACAGGAAGGAAAAATAAGTGGGAGTTTGATGCTTTGCAAAACAGTGATTATTCACAGTGCTATGGAGCTTGGTTCTAAATTTGATAGGAGGAGTGCAACAAAAAAGGTCTCCCACTGTAAGGAAGGAAAGGATGACAAGAAAACAGTACATTAGTCTGGTCACCTGTTGTGAGCTGTCAATCACATGCAGATAATGGGTCAAATTACCCTTAGCTCTTTGACAGCTAGGGAAGGTAGGTGTGAAGGGGGAGGGGAGATAACTTGAAGAACTAAATTTCAGCCTTCACAAAAGAAATCAAGTTAGAATTTCTAAGAAGAAAGAGCAATAAAATGCACTTTTCAACTCTGTTCTGTAGCATTTGCACTGCTTGTGTTTGAAGTAGTCATTGAAAAAGGATAACATTTTAACCAAAAGTAGGTGACTATAACACAGCAGTGAATGCCTGTAAAATCAGTGCACTGACAGGAGCTTTAGGGAAAATGTGGCAGATCTGATGCAATTTTTTGGAGACAAACAATGCATTCTGGGATACTTAGAGGCAGACTAAACAGTCAGAATTATTTCAAGATGCCAGACCCCATGTGGTCAGAGTCAGAAATTGTGTATAAAAATATCTAAAATGCTCTAAATAGTCCCAGAGTGTTGTTAAAATGTATGAAACACCAAACTATGATGAAACAAATATGTTTTTTGAGTCTGTGGGTGCGGTTGTCCTTTAATACAGGTCAGAAACTATATGATTCAGATAAGACCTATCTACCTTCAGGAGTTTGGGAAGCAGAATACTCTCTCAAACTATTGGCATATTTCAGCATAAACTTCCACATTTAACCCTGGTAATTAAGAATTGTAAAGGCTAGAGTAGAGGAAGAAGAGTCTCTTATCCAGTATATCCAAAAGCTTACCCTGTTTATCCCTAGGAGCTGGGTTACAGATGGTGAGGACTGTGTTCATAGCAGGAGCAGCAGGAGAATTAGCTGCAGGATCTGCTCTAAGATGAGAAAAGAGACGTGTTTGTTTGAGAAACTGTACACAGTTTATCTGCCTTTTTAGGTACTGATGGCTGGGAATCAGGATATTTGCAGGCTGAACTAAAGTATCCTCCAAGGCTTGCTGAATGGGAGGAATTGGTGCTGTATACGGGGTTTCTAGTGCTAATAAATCATAGAATCTACCCAATTCAGGGAGAATGTCCACCTGTTCCCATGAAAACATATCCTTTATTCTAGAGATAGTCTCAGAAAATGTTCATTGTCTAAAGAATCAGAGTTTTGGGCTGTAGGGTCCTCAGGTGATACAACACTGTCTCTGCTCAAATCAGAGTCATCAAAAAAGAACATCTTCATCACTGGAAGTGGAGCAATAAGGAAGAAAAGGAGGCACTTGACATCCAGTATTGACAGTCTGCCACAAACTCCTGGCTATGGTAAGAACATCATTTTTACACACAAAAATCATCTCTCTGTTATCAGAATGATTAAATTTCTGCTTCTTTTTCCTAGGAACATTCTTGAAGGAAGACAGAGTAGGGGAAGGCATATCATCCCAAGCAAGAGACTTTTTCTTTGACCACCCTGAGAAGACCCTCCCAGAGTATCTCCTACACCTAAAATGGATGGGTCTCCCATGCCCACACTGGGCACTGGAACAGACAAAAAAGATGTGTCTGATCCTTGGTTTATAGTGGCTGGCAAGGCTACACCAGAGGAATTTGAAGAAAATAGTAAGTGATCTAAAGAACTTGCAAAGGCCAGTGCAGAGTCACCCATCATCAGCTGAGGCACTGACTGAGCCCACACTGAAGACAAGGGCTCATGTTTCAACTGTTTTTTTTTTTTTTTTTGTTAATTTTTATATACATGAGGAGAAGGAACAACAACACTAGGATAGAAGGAACAGCAGACAGCAGGAACTGGATAAGTATTCATGATGTAACAAAGGAAGAAGCCTAATTGCTGGTAAGCTATGCTGGACGGAGTTGCTTGGAAGGTAAGTTGTCACTTAGTGCACAAAAGCAGTACACACCCCTTCAATATAGTTCCAATTCAACAACACAAAAGTTAAACAAGCAGTACACAACAATTGCCTGTAAAAGACAAAGATACTTATCTCGAAGTGAGCTATCCAATAATTTTAATTTTTTTATTTTTATTTATTTTACATTTATTGACCGGGATAGTCCGACTGGATACATGTCCATTTTCAGTGGAGGCCTGGGGAGAAAAGCTCCAGATATACAGATAAAAACAAACCTACATACATACATGCCAAGGGTATTACAAAGTCAATAAGGTTTGGCACTCAAGGACCATTTTAAGCTTAGCCAATAACCCAACCATTATGCCAAATCCACACCTCCCAAATATTTATACTTGAAATTCCATTATGCTATTCTGAAAATAAAAGCAAATTAAGACAATGTCTATTCATTAGTGTTAATTCAATAATTTGTGTATTACTTATGCAAAAACAAATTTCAGTAAAATCTCACAGCCAGTGACTTCTCATTTAAACATTATTTGCAGATATTTATTTTATTTGTTTATTTATTTGATCACTGGATAAAGTGCACCTGTCTATATGACCCTTGCACAAAGACAGTGCAGTGATAACTATATATAGTAATGAACAAGTACATAGACTCTTTAAGAATACAGAGGAAACATCATTAGATTGTCTTATCAATCGCGGATGGTACACACTGAGGCAGGTCAAGGTTGAGACAAACCCACTTACTAGGCAAGATAAAACAAACCTTTTCAATTATCTGTCTACTCTATGCAATACATAACTGTGAATCGCATCTGATATGCATCTCCATGTTTACAGACAATCACTGGGACCATTGAGAAGGTTAACCCAAATTAATATTTCCCCTAAGCAGTGTCTGGTTAAGTGACTTGCTCAAGGTGACACAGTAGGCAAATGAGGGGTGAAGAAATCAAACCCTGTACTGCAGGAACTACAGCTCACAGCCTTAACCCTCTGCACCAAGTTATATAACAATTACCCAGATTATAGAAAAAAAGTACATATGTGTTATCTGTGCATATACATTTTACAAAAGGGTTTTGAGCTTCATCTGAGAAATCCTTTTGTTGAATGGAAATTGCTTTAACTGAGAGATATAGACAAAGGTGGTGTACTCAGGACAACAACAGCTGTGTTAAAATTAGCTTTCACGTCCTCAGAGAACCAGCAGTAGCTGTATGCAAGTTTGAAGTTATACAATATTTGTTTCTAAATTTATGTTAATTAGTTTCTTTCCCACTGATTGGAAAGAAGATAATTCCAGTTGACAGGGGCAAGTTTGCTAAACTTTTCGCACCTGTTTTTGCTTTAAAGGATGGCTGTGGAGTGACAGAATATTTTTTAATTTAAGGACGGAGGGAACAGGGATTGTTTTGACTTTTAGTCTGTTTGAAAAAGAAGAGAATATTTTTACATACACAAGTTTGTGGTGGAAAGTAGGGAGTAGAAGAGCATTCCATGATATAACAAGAATTCAGTTAGCCTTTATTAGATTAATACAGTGCTGGCTATAATGTAAGGGGTAAGCAAAAGCTGAAAAGGATGATAGTCTAGATTAAGTCCTCTAGATCTATGGCCTAGGTATAAACTACATGCTATAAACTAGATGGTACTAGGATTGTGCAACAAAAAAAAAAAAACCCACACCAGTAACAGATTCAATGATGTCTTTATTCAGTCCTGATGGATGTTGTTTAGTGAACATCCAGTAATTGTTTTATATAAGATACTAGTTTATAAATCCATTTATGGCTTGAATGGTAATCCTAAACTGGTAAAGCCAGAATGCTGTCAAATTTTAGGGGACTGGAGTGTTTTCCATAAAGTTTTTGCTGAGAGATGTGTTTCACTTTTCCACTAAAACTGGTCTCAGCATATGGAGCCCCACATGTTGATTTTCACTAGCCCCATACAAGTGGGCACTACCTTTAACATAAAATATTATATAACCCTATAAAAGTGGGCATGGCCTTCTGTAATATATAAATGTTATTAATATCAAGTTAATGAGTCCCATGAAAGTGGGCACTGCATTTACAGAGCATATTTAACAAACAGTAATGTGATCTAGAGGTCCTTGGCTGAACGAAGGGTTTAAAATAGATGATACAGGCTATTTCATAGGTTCATAGGCACATAGGATGTTACTAGGCTATTGACCCGAGGGTCTTTACAGGCCTAGCCATTAAATCCCAGTATAATACTAGATTAGAGAATGTCTATGCCCAAGGTTTTTCTAGCAAGGATTACCCATGTCCAGGAGAGAAGCCGGGGCAATCTCTGGTTGAAATTTACAGTTTCCCATCTATCATCCAAGTTGTGCTTAAACAGGGTCATGGAGGTGCTCTGCTTGATTCTGTTTGACTAAAATGATGGATCTAAAAAAAAAAAACTATAGGGCAAAGCAATTGTAAATGTTTTGGGATATTTTATTTACTGGATTTTTAACTAAAATCTTGCACAAAAGGAAATTTTTGGGGTTTATACTTTAGGTAGGGATCATGCTTCACACAAAATAATTTTATTTCAAAATAGAGGATACAATAAAAGAGGATGACTCGTTTGTTGGGTGAATACTGAGTCCTATTTAATATGCAAAACAGGTAGAAAGGACACAGTGTCTTACTGGATATACAAAACAAGTTAAAAGGACACGTCTTATTGGATATGCAAAACAGTTGAAAAGGACTATCACCAACCACTAGTCCAGCTGAAGCCCAGCAGACCTGTCACCTCTTCTGTAACCATTTAAATACTTGCAAAATTACTGTATGTTCACTAAACAAGATCAAGCTTCCATCAAGACTGAATAAAGACATTGCTGAATCTGTTACTGGTGTAGTTCTTTGTCACATGATCCTTGTACTAGCTAGTCTGTAGTATATAGTTTATATCTAGGCCACAGATCTAGAGTGCATTATCCAGAGTATCATCCTTTTTGGCTTTTGTTTTGTTCTGTAGCCCTTACAGACTACAGGTTGGATATAGAACAGGATGCTCATACTAACTTTGGATTTTTGCCTTTACATAATATGGTGGTGGGGGGAATAGATAGTCTTACAGATACTGTGAACTGCCATTTGAATGATGTGGATAGTAAAGAAAAGAGCTTAATACAATTACAGGGAGAGCATATTTCAACTGGGGAATTAGACCTCTAATAAGAATTTTTGAACATTGATAAGCAGAGTTTTTATTTCTTAAGGGGTGAGGTATTTGGCAGTGGTAATTTCATTTGTATAAATCAAGATAAGAATGGGTTTAAGTGTAGATACCCTGGTCAAGAATTGGCCCTATAATGTAGAATTTTAGAATGTGCTCTGGTAGGTAGGTGGGACACTAGTGTAGAGTGATTTAACTAAAGCCTAATCATTTTAGCTTGTTTATAAGGGTACAGTGATTTACACTTTCTAAAGCTCAATGGTCAGTTACTGTACTGCCTGTAAGACAACCTGTTCTCAGTAGATGAGAACATTGTGTCAGTTACTGAGTGGATTGTTATCAGAGTACTTTGCAGTGACACGTACTCATATTGTGCTTCTCTCATGATGCATATTTTATTCATATAGTCATATAGATGTATGATTCTTTTAAAGATTTTGGAAATTGGACAGAGAATAGGTAAACACAATTATGCTGATTTTTATTCTTCTGGGAAATCTTGAATTTGGATTGCCTGTGTATTGTAAACATGGGATTTTGACAGAATTTGCCATTTTGGGTCCAAGCACTCATTCAGTACAACCTGTATTTCTTCTCATGTTCACTGCTTATAAGACTGTTTACTTTATTGACTGTTCAGTATCTAGAAGCTGTTTCTTAAATTTACATATATATGTCTATTTGAAGATTATAAAGAAATGAAGGTAATAATCAGATAATGGCATTTAAAAATCTGTGGTATAATTCCTGAATTTCATCTTATAAAAAAGAATTTCAGAACCATAAGTCAGTGTCCCTGGATATACTCTATTCTTCTGGATAACTAGGAGATAGCTTTTTTGGGAAAGAGTATTATTGGGGAATTCTTGAACTTAAAGAGGTTCATTTCCTTGGTAAGGGAAGGATTAAAGATGTGGATTAGCAGTTTGGCTATTACTGGTGATGCTAGTCTAAGAAAACTGGGCTGCATGCTGTTTTGATTTTTTTGTCTGTTTAGCATGATGTTCTGATTTGGATATTTTTGTTGATTTTTATACCGGTTATTTCCTTGTCTTGACTATAACTGTAAATAAAATAGAGGCTGGATAGACTGTGAGAGGAATTAGGAATCTGAATATGTAAAGGGGTCAGGATGTCAACAGCGAAGCTAATTGAATTGGTAGCCACTGGGAGGTTCACAGTGTTAAGAGTGGAGTTGGTGATAATGGTAGTTAGTCTGGGTTATGGTGTTAAAGGGTGAGTTGTTGGTATTGATAGTTCCTGGCTGGTTCATGGTGTTAGTGGAATTTGTGATACTTATAGTTACTTGTGGGTCATGACATTAACAGAGGAGTTTGTGGGATTGGTGTTTACTGTTGGTATTGTGCTTTAATAGTGGAGTTTGGTGGTATTGGCAGTTACTGATGGGGGCATTATGTTAGCAGGTGAGTTGGTGTAGTTACTGGTAGAGTCATGGAGTTAACAATGGAGTAGGTGGTAATGGTAGTTATTTGTGGGTCATGGCATTAACAGAGGTGTTTGTGGGATTGGTAATTACTGTTGGTATCATGCTTTAATAGCAGAATTTGGTAGTATTGGCAGTTACTGGTGGGGGCATTATGTTAGCAGGTGAGTTGGTGTAGTTACTGGTAGAGTCATGGAGTTAACAATGGAGTAGGTGGTAATGGTGGTTATTTGTGGGTCATGGCATTAACAGAGGTGTTTGTGGGATTGGTAATTACTGTTGGTATCATGCTTTAATAGCAGAGTTTGGTAGTATTGGCAGTTACTGGTGGGGGCATTATGTTAGCAGGTGAGTTGGTGGTGTAGCTACTGGTAGGGTCATAGAGTTAACAATGGAGTAGGTGGTAATGATAGTTATTTGTGGGTCATGACATTAGCAGTGCATTTGATAGAATTGGTAGTTGCTGGCAAGTTTATTAGGTTACTGGAGTTGGTGGTGTTGGTAGTTACTTCTGGGCCATGACATTAACTGTGTAGTCTGATTCACTGTTAGTTACTGGTGAGGCTCTGGTCTCAGCAGTAGAGTCAATGACATTAACAGTGGAGATGTTGACATTGGTAATTACTGGTGGGTATGGCATTATCAGCAGAACTGTTCACATTGGCACTCCCTTGTTGAAGTCATAGTGTTAAGAGTGGAGTTGGTGATATTGATTATTACTGGTGGGGTCGGTATTGAGTAAATGAAGGAGAACCGTTGGGAAAGTCCCAGGGCTTATGCCGGATAAGAAAATAAATTACTTATTCTAATATCCCAGCAATAATTCAAGTTGCTCTGAAAGTTTGGAAGGGAATGTATAAACAGATTATAACATACTTTTATAAGAAGAGTTTATCCAACATTTTATCCTTAAAACATTTTCACTCATTCTTACAGACATCAGTCTATAGGATATAACTAATCAATACAATAAAATATTAAAAGGCTTCATGTCCTGACAGAACTCCAGCAGATTTCTACAAAATTTTCAACATATCTTAGTCCCCATATTCTTAAACTTTTCCCATATATAACTCCTAATTGGTCCACAGTTTCTTTTTAAAGCCTAGTTAAAATAACTCTTCTGATAAAATATGAGCAACTCCCTTAAACATTTTAAGCATGGCATGTGCAGATATACTCATTTAGATTTAAAAAACAAGAAATTTAAGATATTAACAGCCTCATTGATAAGGAGCAATCGCGGTGGTGCAGTGGTTAGCTTTGCTGCCTTACAGCAAGAGGTTCTCCAGTTCGATCCTTGGCTGGGGTACCTTCTGTGCGGAGTCTGTATGTCCTCCCTGTGGTCGCATGGGTTTCCTCCAAGTGCTCTGGTTTCCTCCCACATCCCAAAGACATGCTGTAGGTGGATTGGACACTCTAAATTGGCCCTAGGCATGAGTGCATGCCTGTGTGTGCCTTCTGTGGAAGGTTGGGCAGTAGGCTGGCAACTCGACACCGTAAATCTCCACTGCCAATCATGAGCAGACAGGTGATCCACTGTGGTAACCCCTAACCAGGAAAGCCGAAAGAAGAAAATCAGCCTCATTGATAAGATTCACGTACTTCCAAACAAGAAATTTAAGATATCATCACCCTCAATGATAAGATTCACATACTTCCAAGTACATGATCTGACGATTCTCCAGCTGAATTAAGGAGTGTTAGTGGAACACATTATTTTTGCTACTTCAGTAAAACAGTAAATAAAGCTAATATTTCCAATCCTCAGCATTATACAAACATCTTCCCTAGAAATACAATCATTTTGGGCATAACCTGACCATTGTTTTCTAAAAAAAAAATGGGTCACTTTCAAAAGTTTTATTCACCTGCAAATAAATGCATTTGTAACACTCAATCTGAAAGTAAACAAAGATTAAGTTAAATGTTGTTGGAGTCTTAGCTTGAGACATTGGATACCTTACTAGAGGTTAATTTTCAGAAATACTACAAAAATTATATAAATTAAGGAGAAGATTTATAGAATTTATTCATCAGAGTATGAAAAGTTAAATACAAACATTTAGGTTCTATACATGTTAGAGCAACAATGCTTTAAGATATCTATTGAAGGAACAAATCAACAATTAGACCTTAATTAAAGAGCCTTATATTTCTAACCTGACTTATAACAACATTGCTTGTTGAATAACCACTTCCCTCCATGGCACAGAGGAATGTAGCCCAGTCTGCAGCCATGGTAACCCATGCCTAATCAGTGGCATGAGCGCTGGAAGAGATGAGTTGAGGAGAATTAAAATGAGGGGCCATTATCAGCTTGTCCACCCTGAGCAGTGGAAGTGGCTCTGGCTCAATGTTTGGGTGACACCTTGAAGGAAAACTGTTTGTTGTATTCATGGAGAGCAGGTGCATTGATCACACACTGCCCAGTAGCACATCATACTAAACTAAGGAATATACACTTTTAGAGGCACATATACAAGGTAGGCAACATGTATTAAGGCTCTGAAGAACTACTGCAGAGATTATTAACTCCTGGGATTGAAAGGGGAGTCCAGTGGTTTCGAGAAGCTGGCTTACTCCGTACCACTTAATTATTGCCTGTTCGGGAATAAATGGGTTGATGAGATTCTCTAGCCAAGGGGCAAAAAGACCATAGGCCTGTCTCCCAGGCATGAAAGTGCCTGGTTGCCAATCTGAGAGAGGGACAAATAGGTTATAAGGGAAAGGGAGGGCAAATGACAAAACTAAAGGGATTTTTTTTTTTACTTCCCTGGACCCTGACGTGATCCCCAGGGTGAATTTCCTTTCTCCCATCCAATCATCAAAGTTCCTTTTGAAGAGGGCCAAAGAGGCAAAGTAAATAATGTGGGAAGAAATAGCCAGGGAATTGTTATGGCTAGGCTTGTATAGGCCCTAGGGCCAATAGCCTAGTACCAACCTATGAACCTATGAACCTATAAGGGATGAAGGAATACAAAATGACTTCTTATAGTACCCCATCAATAATCCAAACATTCTATGAATTTTTCAGAGGAATTTTGTAAAGATCCCCCAGAATCTTGCCCAATGGCTTTTCTACCAGTGTCCAATCGGTTCATTCCATTCAGGGTAAAAAGGAAATGGGTGTTTATGGAGACAGCAAGATCCCTTCAATTCATTTGCTCCTGCGTCAGACTCTCTGTCAGCCCTCCATTCCAGGTGAGAGCTGAGCAGTATACCATCATTAGAAGAGTTTGCTCCCCAAAAATAAACTTCTCTCTAAAACTACTGAGAATAATTGTGATTAAAGTGTATTGCACATATTGAATATTCTTGAATTCTTATTGACTGTTCAGGTGTTCTAAAACTTTACATCTTAGACAAGCAATTATTCGCAAAACAGCAACTAAAGTAGATATTTTTGTAGAAATACAACACCACATTTTATACAAGGAGGCTCCCTTCGCTCTGGAACAGAATTCCAATTCATGTTAGGCAGAGCACCTCACTGAATCTCTTCAAGAAGAATCTTGATGAGTGGATGGGGGATCATAGGTTTGTCCCGGGGATTACTTCCGTGTCACTATTAGACAGAGGCACAGTAAACTAAACCTTAAAAAGGGCACAGTATACTCAAATCAATGCGTGGCGTAAGCCAAACAAAATCGGGCTAGGCTTATAATTGCCCCAGGGCAGATAGCCTAGTATGAACCTATGAACCTATGAGACAAAAACAGTGAGTTATTTGTGTATATTAACTGGTGAATATATTGATACCTTACAGAAGTACAAATCCAAGAACTACTGTGAGTTGTACACAGAACTGAAACCTGTGGAAGGAAAACAGGGAAGCAATTAGACTAATGAAAAATTTCCCCACACACATTCAAATCAGCAGCAGATGGACTATGAGTAAACTGTGAATTTGGAACTTCCACCTTTGTCTCAGATAACGGTTTGTGGTAACAATTTCAAAGGTACAGTTATATTCTGAATGGCAAAGGGCATCATTATTCTTGGCTCAAACACTATGGATTTACTGTTAGGATCTCAGCATTCACTTTGAGGCACATCTAGAACTGCCTGTATATATCTTCTGCTATGTATAACTATGGTACCATCTTCAGTTTGCACCATGTATGATCTTGTTTCATAATTTTTGTACGCAACACCAATAGTCTCCCAGTTTATCTCTCTCTCTCTCTCTCTCTCTCTCTCTCTTACTTAGGTTACTTCACATTGCCGTGGTCCTATTTATTTTTGACCAGATGTTCTCATAATACCAAGTGCAATAGTAAACTTTTTTTGCTTTCCATATACAAATATATATTTGTATTTCAATGCATACCTGCAAAGAATGTTTTTGGTGTGTGTGTGTGTGTGTGTGTGTGTGTGTGTGTGTGTGTGTGTGTGTGTGTGTGTTCAGGTATTTTGCATTGATTTTGTATATTATTTGTTCATATCCTTTATTTGTTTATTTGTGCTTCTAAGTATTTGATTACATGATGAGAGCTCTTCTTATTAAACATGAATCATGTAGCTGGTTTTGTAAGTGATGAAGCCAGTTTATCTGGTGAAACCAGCCTTATGTACCTTTAACTAATAAATTCACTTTTGCTTGCTATATTACTGTATTTGTGTTGATTCCACACACACACACACACACACACACACACACACACACACACACACACACACACACACACACTCATATATAATGTATATACAGACAAAGAGACAAAAAGAAAAAAATACAATTTATATATAAAGGAAAAACTACTGTATCTAAACTTACAGTGATTCCTTTCCCTACACAGACACAGAGATATACAACTATGTGTGGATGGAATGGGTTTATGGCATGTAGGTATGTGGCATACTGTTATGCACCACTGTCAACAGTAAACAGCTTTATATGCTAAGAATTCAACATACCTAAGGATAATATGCATGTCTAGGAAAATATACATTAGTGTCCCCAAAGGTTGCCCATAACAAACATTACAGTGGAAGTATTGCCACCTACATAGAGGAGTTTTGAAATGTATAGGTAGCATCTTCAATGCAAGCATTCATCTTCAACAAACACATGATAGGAGCACTATAGTCTTACACATATCACATGTAGACCAAAAAAGTGGTATAGCACAGCAGGTATGATGTAAACTAAGTGGGCATACCTTGGTATAAGGCAGTTACACAACAGGTATGATGTAAAATAAGTGGGCATACATTGGTATAAAGCAGTTACACAACAGGTATGATGTAAAATAAGTGGGCATACCTTGGTATAAGGCAGTTACTCTACAGGTATGATGTAAAATAAGTGGGCATACCTTGGTATAAAGCAATTACACTGTCTCCTCATGTTGAGGTAATCTAATATATGTGAGTGACTCAGAATACTACAGACTTAGATGCCATTTTAGCTGCAATATTTTAGTCTTCAGTACCATATATCACTAAAGGTCCTCATTCGTATGTGATATTTCAGAATTACAGAAACTGACAGCTCAAGTACCAATGTCTGCCAATCCTTTTGAAGCCAAAGGTACATACCAAAGTACACAGGTCTTGTAAAGAAAACCAGCTCTCCTGGTCTAGAGGGATAATTCTCTTACTGGGATCCAGGCAGCTTGGTTTCGGTTAGTGGCTTAAGCACCTATAAGACCTGCTGGAGAAGGGAAGAATGATGAGGCTGTAACTACTCAACAGTCTTCAGAGGAGACATGAGGATGATGATGAGGCTATAACTACTCATCATTCTTCAGAGGAGACATGGGGATGATGATGAGGCTATAACTACTCAACATTCTTCAGAGGAGACAAGGGGATGACAATGAGGCTATAACTACTCATCATTCTTTAGAGGAGACATGGGGGTGATGGAGGAGACATGGGGATGATGATGAGGCTATAACTACCCATCATTCTTCAGAGGAGACATGGGGATGATAATGAGGCTATAACTACCCATCATTCTTCAGAGGAGAAAAGGGTATGATGATGAGGCTATAACTACCCATCATTCCTCAGAGGAGACATGGGGATGATGATGAGGTTATAACTACTCATCTTTCCTCAGCGGGGACATGGGGATGATGGAGGAGACATGGGGATGATGATGAGGCTATAACTACCCATCATTCTTTAGAGGAGACATGGGGATGATAATGAGGCTATAACTATCCATAATTCTTCAGAGGAGCAAGGGGATGACAATGAGGCTATAACTATCCACCGTTCTTCATAGGAGACATGGGGATGATGATGAGGTTATAACTACTCATCATTCTTCAGAGGAGACAAGGGGATGATAATGAGGCTATAACTACACAACATTCTTCAGAGGAGAAATGGGGATGACGATGAGGCTATAACTATCCATCATTCTTCAGAGGTGACATGGGGATGAGTTGATGGTTTAAGGAAGGCCATTCTTAAAGGCTTATTGAATTTCAGAGCCATGAACAATGGCCACCGTAGGTAAATGTGCAGGGTATTAGAGGGTGTCACAAGTTTAGGAGGAGGTGTGGATATACTTAAAGATATCCTCATACTTATCATCTTACAACTGCCTTCTGAATTTTGCCAGCTTATAGAGGGTTGGGTCTCTCAGTAGTATGTCAAGCAATTTTCTCAGAGCAGAAATACTGGCTCTCAGTCTCACTTTACTCCAGTACCGTGTCTTCATCAGCTCATACTAGCTGGGCCTGTTTACCATGAACTGCATGGTTTAAATATTTGAGTGATGCTGCATGACTGTGGTATCATGCGGTGGAGTGCTCACAAAATACACATTTCCTCAGAAGTCATCATGACCTGCAGATCCACCACAGATTTACAAAAACAATAAAAGTCCTGCAGATGAATATGTGGATGATGCAGGCTGTATTATTAGAGTGAGAGATGAAGTGAGATACAGAAATATCTGAGAACTGCAAACACATCCTGAATATTGAAACTTGTAACAGCACAATGCAGTATGGTCACACTTGGATATGCATAGAGCTGCTATCTGCTATTTTGTGATAAGGTATTTTGGGGCCTTTCTAGATGAGCAATATGCTTCATTTGTTGTGAGAAGTTACAGTGGCTGTCCTCAAGATGTCAGGTAGAAACTCTGTGGAAAGGTTGAGGGTGAATTTAAGTAGCAGTTGGGGTAGTAACTACTTGACAGCGATGAAAATGCAGGATAGTATGTTGTCTGGTCCCGTGGAAATATTATTTTTATTTTTTTATAGGAATTTTAATACTTGTTTCAAGGTGATTTCGGGAGAAACAAAATTTTCAGGGCTTCTGAGGATGACAGTCATAGATGGGCTAAAGTTACTACTAAATTTGTCTGCTATTATATTGGCTATATCCTTATGATTGGAATATGGGATATTATAGATGAGCTCAGTGTACTGTTAGACATTATTCCATAATTGCCTGGCAAAACTGAAGGAAGAGTTTAAGTTTCTTTTGGTATATGCAGTAAGCTTAAGCTCATACTCGGCTTTACATTTTCTATAGTATTCTTAAGTTCCTTGATGGAATATTTTAGTGTGGTCCTGAGAAAAAGGTGTGGGAATTTCTTATACCGATCATCAATTTCCTTCTTTTGTTATACAGTTTATTAATATGGAAGTTTTGACAGAGAAGTTTATTATTACATTTGCCATTATTTTTAGGGTGGATGGGTTTTGAGTTTTCTAGGCAGCTGTTTAGATGCTGGTAAAAGACAGAGGTGAACACAGCAGCCCTTTCCACTAGATCCATTTGCAGGGGATTGTTGGTAATTTTGCATAGGTCTTTTACAAGCTGAAGTCAGTTTGCATTTGTGATTTGGTGGTGGGGTGGCACCAATAGGCCTGACACAGAAGATAATTGACTTATGGTCAGATTTTACCATGGATGAGGAAATGTGAGATGAGGTACAACCAAGAGCTAGGTAGGTAAGGACCAGATCAAGTATATTAGAGCCTCTAGTGGGCAGGTTTTACTATTTAATCTAGAGCAGCAACATTAACAAAGTCTATTAAATGCTGAGCATATCGATTTTTAGAGATATGTGTGCCAAATAATGCTTAGGTAATTTAAATCTCTTGACAAAAAGGTATTTGGTTTGATATTTAATGACACACAACATGGCTTTCGATCCAGACATAGTACTAATACAGCCCTTATAAGCTTTGCCAATACTATAAATCACCTCAAAAACAACAACCAACTTGTCTCTGAAACCTTCCTTGATATGTCAAAAGCTTTTGATACTGTATCTCATCAAATTCTTCTCAATAAACTGGCCTCCTACTGCTTCAGCCCTGAAGCCCTAAGCTGGTTTCATAGCTTCCCCTCTAATCGAAAACAGGCCACCTTATGGGAAAATAAACCCTCCCCCCAACTTCCCATCTATGTAGGAGTCCCACAAGGATCGGTCCTTGGCCCACTACTTTTCATTATATTTACTAATGACCTAAGTTCTGCTGCTAATCCTGACACAATCATACAATATGCTGATGATGCCTCGCTCATCTGCTCTGCTCTCACTATCATTGAACTTCAAAAAAAAAAACTCAAAATGCCCTCAATAATATTGAAAACTACGTAGCAGTCCACCAACGTATACTAAATCCCAATAAAACCAAGCTTATGGTCTTTTCAAATAACTCAATATTAAATAGCCAGTCACCTCTCTCTATCTCTTCCTCCAATGGCACTAAAATAGAACCTGTCAAACAAACAAAACTTCTCGGTGTCACTATTG
The DNA here is from genome assembly GCF_019279795.1 of Protopterus annectens. NCBI lineage: Eukaryota > Metazoa > Chordata > Ceratodontiformes > Protopteridae > Protopterus > Protopterus annectens. The sequence continues at coordinate 477,238,066 of NC_056730.1, forward strand.
ATAATGGACTGAAGTTTGACAAATATATAGTGTTAATTAAAAAAGTCCATGTAAAACTTGATACTGTCTACATGGCCAGACCCTATATCACCAACCAAGCAAGACTTGTAAGAACAAGAACCCACCTTTTATCTTCCCTATTTTACGGTTCTCAAATATTCACTAACCTTCACAAAACAGAACTGAATAACCTCGAATCTTGCTATAAGAAAATAGCCAAATTTGCCTCAAACAAGCCTCAAAGGTCACATCATTGTATTGCCCTCTGCCACCTGAATGGTTAGACCTCCCAAACTTACTTACACTAAATCAACTATTAATTGCACATACAGTCATGTATAAACCTGATAACTGCCCTGCTCTATCTAACCTTGTTCAACCCTATACTAACCTTAAGTCTCTTAGGTCAGCTGATAAAGTGTCGCTTAAAGTTATCAAAACCTATAACTCACAAGGAGAATCCTTGTATTGCTACAAAATTGCTAAATACTGGAATTCTCTTCCTCAACATATTCTATCCATCACCAATACTCATAGCTTCAAACAGGCCCTAAAACAATATTTCTCAAACCATTGGATATGCTCCTGTTCACCCCCAGACTAACCTCTTAACCCCCTTCACTGACTTTCTGCTCACTCTCACTTAGTCTCACATCCTCCTTGGCTATGACACTTTGACCTTTGATTTTCATGTCATCCTTTGTATGTATATATTAATACAAAAAAAGGTTTGTTTCTAAACTTACTGATGTAATAATGAGTGTAATAATGACTGTTAATGTTGTATCATGTAAACACTGCAACCTTTTGCTTTTTATATGGATCTCACTCACATTTTTGTATTTAATGTTTAATGCTTAACAGTGTTACTTCTCTGGAGCTTTTGTCCCGGGGTCTCTTCTGAAAATGGGCTACTTGCCCAGTCGGACACTACCCGGTAATCAAATGTGAATAAATAATAAATAAATAAATAATGCATGTAATCCTTCAGTGATGTTAGGATACTTTCTTTGATCTCCGGAGGGCATTGATGGGGGTCTATAGCTACACTGAAGTAATAGCTGCATCTTTAGAAGTTCCAGGTTATGGTTGTGAGTAATCTGATATGAGATGATGACATTTCTGAGAAATACAGCTATTCCACCACAGTCACAAGGGTCTGAAGCCATGATAGGTGCTAAACCCAGGTACAGAGGAAGTGCTTTCACTATGTTGAAATCATGTCTCAGTAACTGCAAATATATGAATGTGTTTAAGGGCCTTAAGTTTAGGCATCTTTCTATTTAGATGCCTAGCATTAAGCAGTGCCAGCATGGTATTTTCAAACTGATGTCTGAGTTTGCTATGTAGGAATACTCAGTAGGGGGACTCTGCCAAAAAAGGCACTATCAATATGATATTGAACACTGTAATGCCATGTTTAACACAGAGTTAATATTGGTTCATGCATATTAGTAATGAAATTACTGTGTACAAAGTTTAACCCTAGCAGTATGATCACATGCCACTGTTATGAAGTACTAGTAACTCTGCTAACCAGTATCTCATACTATTATAACAGGCTTTTTCATGCTGATAAAATGTACTTACCGAGTAAGTAACTGTAGAGTTACAATAGCATATTACCCAATCACCCATGAGCATTTGCTGCATATTTGTAGGAAAGGTTAAATGACTGCAAAATAGGAGACATGTGATACACAGTGTACTCCCAGTAGTGGCATTCAGAGGTATAATGAAATATATTCAACATGCATTATGTTTATGCAAATAATTTAGCAACCACATGTGTAATGAGTATTATGGAAAACTGAAATAAAAGGTCCCAGATTTGTTTTTTCATTGTATTGCTGCTTTTTTGGAAATATGTATGCAATTATTAGAATAATGTATTATGGCTGTGGTGAATTTTCCACTTCATTGTAATATAAAATGCAGGGGTAGGTGGATGTATTAATTGCAATGCTAATTGACATGTGCAGTTACCAATAGTGCATGAATGATGCAGGTATTCACCATACTAATGATCCCATCACTTTGCTGTATGTTATAAGGTAGTTAAGATGTGCTGATGACACGTGAGCAAAAATGGTATGGCGAGACTCTGAGTTAGTTAGCATTTTTCTATTAGTACCCAAATTAGGATGCCACTACCATGAATTTGTATATCTCCCAGGAGTCTTTGTCACATAACTATAATTATGTTCCTGAATAATATTCTTATAGTATAATTTACCTAAGTTAGTCCTTCATATTCCTAGTTTGCGGATGCACAACCAAATAAAGGCATACCTTCCATACACAGTGTAGTACAGTTACTACATGTGTAATGCACATTGAGAATACATATAGTAATATTGTGAAAGCTATGAAATACTTAGAAATGGTGCTGTAATAATGGGTATGTTACTTTGCTGTTAAATATAGTTTTGTGATGTGTTATGGCAGGTAGATGGATAAGTGCATACAGCTTGCTGTATAAAGATGTTTTGTTACTGTGACTTCATACAATTATAGACACTTCAATACACTGAGCAATATGTATGAGTAATCTTAGAATCAAAATAAAAATATGATTTTAGGTAACCATATAATTATATTTTGACTCCGTGCAATGACATTGTATGCTTGTACACTGTGTACGTAATATACTATACTACAATATATTAGCATTAAAGTACACTCTGAATGCACATTAGGATACATTTATTTTACTAGATAATGTATAGCACATGTACCTGACAAGGAAGGTGGGTAATATACAAACTGTAGATGAACACTTCTCTATTGTAACTCTGTATCCACATATAAGAAGTCCAAGTGAATGTATGAATTGCAACATCTTTACCCTGAGCTGCCTGCCAAACAACATGAGTTAAAAAGTCAAAAAGGGACACATGTAGCACTATTTCTACAGTAATTAGGATCCCCCGGGATACCACAATAATATAACACTGCCTTACTCTAATAAAGCTACCACTAGCTGTATAAACATCTTTTCCATAACCAATGATAGAAAGATAGCGAGAAGGAGGGAGGCGGTGCTAAAGATAAAATATTAATTGCACATGTGGTCACTACAGTGCCTGTTGAACATATTTTGTAATAACTTTCTTGGGTGGTGTAAGCCAGGGAACCTAATTGGCTAGGCTTACTTAGGCCCCTAGGCCGATAGCCTAGTACCTACTTATGAGCCTATATATACCACTGCTGACAGTACATTGTGTGGCCCTTTTGCTGTTAGGTAATTATATAAACTTTTCTACAAGTATTCACAGTAAGTGGGTAATATGTTAACCAAAACAGTGAATACCATTTTCCCCATCCCCTGCACATGTAACTACTTTTCACCAGTATGACAAAGTGTGTTATAATAGTTTATGATAAAGGGTACTATAGCTGCTGGTATTGTTCAGGAGTGTTTTGTGAGTGCATCATTGCAGTTCCACAAGCCATCACATTGCTTGCAGGTATAAACCGCTGCACACTACTTTATTTGGTGCACTGTTCAATACTGTTCAAACATGTGTTCATACTGCTCAGACCACTGCAGGTAACAGCTGCATGTGCATACAGGTATGACCATACTGCGTACTAAAAGGTAACAGTTGCATGTTAATCCAGGCATGACCATACTGTGTACTAGCAGGTAACAGCTGCATGTGCATACAGGCATGACCATACGGTGTACTAACAGTTAGCAGCTGCATGTGCATGCAGGCATGACCATATTGTATACTAACAGGTAACAGCTGCATGTGCATGCAGGCATGACCATACTGCATACTAACAGTTAACAGCTGCATGTGCCTGCAGGCATGACCATACTGTGTACTAACAGGTAACAGCTGCATGTGCATGCAGGCATGACCATACTGCATACTAACAGTTAACAGCTGCATGTGCATGCAGGCATTACCATACTGCATACTAACAGGTAACAGCTGCATGTGCATGTGCATGCAGGCATGACCATACTGTATACTAACAGGTAACAGCTGCATGTGCATGCAGGCATGACCATATTGTATACTAACAGGTAACAGCTGCATGTGCATGCAGGCATGACCATACTGCATACTAACAGTTAACAGCTGCATGTGCATGCAGGCATGACCATACTGTGTACTAGCAGGTAACAGCTGCATGTGCATGCAGGCATGACCATACTACATATTAACAGGTAATAGCTGCATATACATGCAGGCGTGACCATACTGCATACTAACAGGTAACAGCTGCATGTGCATCCAGGCATGACCATACTGTACAATATTGTTTGAATGCTTTTAGCCTCAAGAGGCAGTTAATAGAGAGTCGACCATTCAAACCAGGCCAGATGTTAGAATTTAACTTAAGTTGCCAGTACAGCTCATGCCATTCAAGATGTAATTGTCATGGACCATGTCTATCATGTACCTGTATTTGCTCAACAATAACAAATTTAAAGTCATGTGAAGGATTTTCATTAATGTGATTAGCTAATGCATTTGTCAATTTCTTTTTCTTGACATTATAACTGTATTCATAAATTTTCTCAAGCAGTTTTCTCTCAGTTTACCCAATATAAAAGCATGGGCATGTATTACAGGCAGCACTATATACCACCCCTTTGGAGTACTTGCAAGTATATAAGCCATTAATGTTAATTACATGTTGGTTGACTCATAGTTGTTGTGTAGTGATAATAAACCTACAATAATTGCAACCCCCACAAGTTTTCATGCCCTTAGTAGTCTGTTCCGATGCTTTTTTGAACAAAGCCTTGAGATTAGTTCCCCTCTGCTATATAATTCTTGTTTTTTCACCAATATTTTCCTTTAGGAGATGTTCCTCAAGTAGAATTGTCCACTTTTTCTCAAGTACATTTTTTTATCAACAGACTATCTTTTGTGAACACAGTAATAAAAGAAATAAGTTGTTGTCAGTATTAGATACCCCATCGGCTTCCCTCAAGCTCAGAGACCTAACTTGTAATGTGTGATGACAGACATTTTTTGGGATAGAATGGGAGCAAAATAGTTCATCTGCCTTTCATTCGTCACTTCCTACACTGCATTGTCTATAAAGGCAGTGGGTGACCCCTTTTGGGAAACATAGATTTCAAAATTGATATTCAACCCAAAAATTCTCTTCTCTAGAAATCATCCTGGCTGCATGGATGAATTTGCCCTTTATGACAGCCTTTTTCTGGATAATGGGGTGGGAGCTATAAAAGTAAAGAAACTGTTGGAATATGTTTTCTTACAATATATTTTGGAAAGAAACATAGCATTTGAATTGTACATTATAAGCCATATCTGAAGATATGCAATGTGTTCATAGGTTTATAGGTTGGTACTAAGCTATCAGCCGTAGGGCCTATACAAGCCTAGCCATAAGAATTCCCTGGCTATTTCTTCCCACAGTATTTACTTCCCTGGACCACTGTCTAGCAGGGTGACTGATGTGATCCCCCAGGTGAATTTCCTATCTCCCATCCAATCATCAAGGTTCCTTTTGAACAGGGCCAAAGAGGTACTCTGCTTGACATGTATGGACAGTCTATTCATAGGTTCATAGGTTGGTACTAGGCTATCGGCCCTAGGGCCTATACAAGCCTAGCCATAACAATTCCCTGGATATTTCTTTGCACAATATTTACTTCCCTGGACCCCTGTCTAGCAGGGCGACTGATGTGATCCCCGGGATGAATTTCTTATCTCCCATCCAATCCTCAAGGTTCCTTTTGAAGATGGCCAAGGAGGCACTCTGCTTGACATGTATGGGAAGTCTTTTCCAGAGTCTGGGGATTCTCTTGGTCAGGAACCTATCCCTCCAGCATGTTTTGTTCATTGTGATGACAAGGTTTAGATTCCTGGAGCGTGTGGCTCTGAGGGATTGGGATTTCTTTAAGTGGAGCATGTCCAACAGCTCAGGGTTTGACATGGCCTTGTATGTTAAGCAGAGATCCCCTCTGAGTAGATGATATGCCACAGAGTATAGATGGAGTTTTTTAGATGGTCAGCATAGGGCATCTGCTTTAGGCCTGTGATTCTTTTAGTGAGGTATTTCTGCGGCCTTTCCAGCTGTTGCAGATGTCTTGTGAGGTACATACCAAACGGGGCATTGTATTCTATAATGGGCCTAATGAGGGATGAGTACAGTGTGACAATGATCTCCTTTTTTCTGGATGAAAAGCCCTTAGTGATGAAGTGTGCTGCATAGGAGGATTTCCTAACTGTTGTGGCAATGTAGTTATCGAAGGTGAGACCGCTGTCTACCTGTGTCCCTAAGTCTCTCATTACACTTTTGGTGTTTAGTGTACTGCCACATATGTGGTAATTCATGGGTACATGGTTTTTCCCAAAGTGGATAACTATACATTTCTTGGCATTAAGCTTGGCATTAAGCTTGAGCCCATGGCTCTGGCACCAAGCATCTGTTTCTGTAAGGCCCTTTTGTAGAATACCCACATCATTTGGGAATTCAATAATGGCTCCCAGTTTACAGTCATCTGCAAACTTTGTTAGCCAGAGTCCCTTAGTGTTGACCTGTACTTCAGAGAAGTAGATGCCAAACAAGAGCGGCCCCAGGACTGAACCCTGAGGTACTCCACTTGTCACTTATCTGGAGCTGGATTTGGAGTCGGTTACTTTTACAGTCTGGGTTCTGTCAGTAAGCTAGTTAGCAACCCATAGAGTGACGTAAGGATTTATGCCAAGCTTAGTAAGTTTATCTATGATTCCAGAGTGGGGGATGGGTCAAAGGCCTTGGTGAGGTCCAGATAGGTTGTGTGGACCACCTTACCCTTGTCCACAGCTCTGGAGACTGATTCGAAGATAAACTTACTAAGCTGCCTGCCAAACAACATGAGTTAAAAAGTCAAAAAGGGACCCATGTAGCACTATTTCTACAGTAATTAGGACCCCCCCCCGGGATTCCACAATAATATAACACTGCCTTACTCTAATAAAGCTACCACTAGCTGTATAAACATCTTTTCCATAACCAATGATAGAAAGATAGCGAGAAGGAGGGAGGCGGTGCTAAAGATAAAATATTAATTGCACATGTGGTCACTACAGTGCCTGTTAAACATATTTTGTAATAACTTTCTTGGGTGGTGTAAGCCAGGGAACCTAACTGGCTAGGCTTACTTAGGCCCCTAGGCCGATAGCCTAGTACCTACTTATGAGCCTATATATACCACTGCTGACAGTACATTGTGTAGCTCTTTTGCTGTTAGGTAATTATATAAACTTTTCTACAAGCATTCACAGTAAGTGGGTAATATGTTAACCAAAACAGTGAATGCCATTTTCCCCATCCCCTGCACATGTAACTACTTTTCACCAGTATGACAAAGTGTGTTATAATAGTTTATGATAAAGGGTACTATAGTTGCTGGTATTGTTCAGGAGTGTTTTGTGAGTGCATCATTGCAGTTCCACAAGCCATCACATTGCTTGCAGGTATAAACCGCTGCACACTACTTTATTTGGTGCACTGTTCAATACTGTGCAAACATGTGTTCATACTGCTCAGACCACTGCAGGTAACAGCTGCATGTGCATACAGGTATGACCATACTGCGTACTAAAAGGTAACAGTTGCATGTTAATCCAGGCCCTTCACAAACCCAAACTGGGTGGGGTCCAGTGTTTGAAGGTTGACAGTCTCCTTGTTTATAATTTCCATGATAATGCGTTCCATGCCCTTGCAGATCAGTCTCGTCAGACTGATGGGACAGTAGTTCCCAGGATCCGAGGTGGATCCCCCCTTGTGGAGTGGGATAACTGTAGCTGTGTGCCACTCAGTGAGCACAAAGCCTGAGTTGAGGCTATGATTAAACATGACACTTAGGTGAGGTGCCAGTTCATTTTGTAGTTCATGTAGTACACAGCCTGGGATGTCATGTGGTCCCATGGATGCTGTATTCTTAGCTTTGGAGAGTGCGGTTTCTACCTGTGTGGCCGTGATTACTGAAATTTGGCAGTCTTTTGGTATTGAGATGGGCCCTTAAGGGGGTGAAAGTGGGGTGAAGTTGGCACTAAGTCGATCTGCCTGGATATTGGCAATATCCTTGGGATCAGTATATTTAATACCATTCTGTTGTAGCTCAGAGCATATTTGAGCATTGCCATTTAGATTCTTGACATAACTATAGAATGCCTTGTGGTTGTCTTTGGAATATTTGGCAATTTTATTTTCGTAACTAGCTTTGGAGGATTTTATGAGGGATCTCAGCTTCTTACTGAGGCTGGTAAGGGAGTTTTTTGCATCCTGGGATTTTCCTCTTTTCTGCAACAGTTTATTTCTTCTGTTGTATAGTTTGTTTATGGCAGGGGACTACCAGATTCGCTTACTTTTTTTGGAGGAGAGCATCTTGGTTCTATTTGGGATGGCATGATTCATGCATGAGTGGATGTGTTCATACAGTGCCTTAGTGTAGGATTCTGCAGTCGAACTTTCAGCTCCCGTCTGCATGGGTGTCATGAAGTTTGTCACTTCTGACTTGAGTAGCATGAAGTTGGCTTTGGAGAAGTTCTTTACGGAGATTTCCTTACTGGGGGGGTGGGGGTAGGAGGTGGATGTCAAGCGTGATTTGCTTATGGTCAGACCTGACCAATGAGGGGGTGACTACTGGTCTTTAGCATCTATCTCCCATGTTGGTAATGACCAGGTCTAGGATACAGGATACCCTGGTGGGAAAATAGATTAGTTGATCCAGGGTGTTGGAATTTATGAATTCCAAGAACCATTGGGAAATGGTGTTGTTACCCGAGTAGTTTTCCCAGTTAATGGCAGGGTAGTTGAAATCACCCAGTATTAGGGTGTTTGGTTGTATCTTAATATTTTCCAGTATGTTTAGAAAGGTATAGTGAGAATCTTGGGGCATGGCGGGGGATCTTTAGCAAGCTACAATTTATATTGCAGTCTTACCTAGTGTTAGTTGCACCGGGAGAATTTCAGATGCATTGTGTTGGGCAATTAGCCTGGAGGTGTGAATATCCTTGGTGAATATGGACACTCCTCCACCTTTAGTGTTTCGGTCTTGGTTTGGTGGCAGAAAAGTGTGGTAAGAGTTGTAGCTTGGTATTGCAGGGGTGCTCACTGGAGCCTTGAACTAGGTCTCAGTTACTGCACAGATATCGATGTTGTCCAGTTTTAGGAGTGCCTCGAGAGAGTGCATTTTGAGGTTTAGACTTCTAGCCTTGAGTAGCATTACCTTCAGATTTTGCATGCTTGTATCTGTTACGGTGGTGGTTTTGTCCTTTGAAAATTGCCTAAAAAAGGCATGACAGGTGTAGACCATCTCTGGCAAAGCATCGGGGTTTGTCGATCATGTTGACCCAGGCAGACAGATACTGGATCCTCTTTGAATGACACCAGAAGCTTAGCCAATTGTTGAAGTCAGTCATTTTGTCCTTATACTATGGTATCATTCTGGGCGAAGGCAGGATTCTACTCAGAGTTAAGGTCATACCTGCCTGGGCCACATGATCCAAGAGCTCTTTCATGTCTCTTTTCATGCAGTTCAGGGAGGTACGTCTCAAGTCATTCACTCCAACATGGGCAATGACAGAGTTGTATCTGTACTTGTTGTGGAGTGACTTGAGCACATGCATTATGTGGCGGATCCTGGCACCTGATAGGCAGCTGACTGTAAATTTCTCCTTGTTCAGCCTGGTGAGTGGGACATCAGTGTGCCTGACTATAGAGTCACCTATGACTAAAGTGTTGGGTACGTTGTCTTGCCTTAGGGGCTGTTGTTGGGTGGCACACTGCTGTTGTGAGCTATGTGTCACTTTGGTTGTGACTGGTGTTTGTTTGCATTTCAGCTTCAGAGGTCCTTGTTGCTTGGGCAGGTTGATGTTAAGGGCCTCCGCATATGTGGGTTTAGTGTTGCTATATGTGGGTGTTGATGGTGTGGGTTTTGAAAGTCTATGTGTTGCTTGAGGTGTAGTGCAGGTGTTAACATTCTCCTCTTGACTGTCTAGCACAATCTTGGCTGGAGAGAGTTTTCTTCCAGTTTGGCTATGTAAATGCATCTCTCGCAGGTTGTAGTGTTGGGTAGTAGGAGGAGAGGGTTGTCTGTGTACATGAGGCAGTTGCTGCATTGCCCCAGTATGCCCAGATTCACTAGGTAGACAGGAGAAATCACTGGAAGCTGACCCTTGGACATGCCTGTTTAGGTGCTTTTTTGTAAAGTACAAGAGCTATTTTCCCTTACCTTTGAAAGGTACTTTGCAATTATAGGTTGTTTAGTGCCTATGATTAATTTCTCCTTATTAACAAGGAGAGTTGAGTGATTGTATCAGTTTAAGGCTTCCTACTGTTTTCCAGCAGATTCTAGAGCAAGTGCTAGTCACAGGGGTTCAGATTTTAGCGCTATTACTGAGAAAACAACTATTTCTAAGGGAAAATTTGAAGAGCAGACTTTCTGGCATTTGGAATAGTTTAACCATAGCCCGGCGGTGCTGCAGGATGCGAAAAATGCGCAAACACGGGCATTTTTAATCCAGAAAGTTGAAAGGGATAGAAATCAGCCCAAAATGGCTAAAATTACAATTTCAGAGCTGGAAACCACTCCTCTAGTGTTAGACAGGCAGCACAATGCTCACCACTCCCACTGGTAAGCAGTAGAACTTCCCTCTAACACAGCAAGGTCTGGATAGCTCTGAGCACAGAAAATAAATTCCTGAAACCAGCAAAGCCTGGGATCTGGACAATACTAGCTAGGATAGGTGGGAAACTAGCAAACAAGATTGTATTTTTATTTATTTTTTTTGGTTAAAACAGGCTAAACAATGCAATAATACACTAAATAAACACAGAAAAGGCTAATACACTTGAGTGTGTAGCCGTAAACAGTAAATACTATTAAAACTCTACAAAATTAGCAATTTAAAACTTTTTAAACAAAATAAGGCAAGTGCACAACTGAAAAATGATTTAAGAGGCAGTAATACAGTAGAATAAGTAGGTAGTCTACATATACAGAAAAGTCTATATATACAGAAAAGCAGCTAAAACACACTAAACAATTCAGATGCAGTGCAAGGCTCTGGGAGTCTCTGGGTCAGGAACCTATCCCTCCAGCATGTCTTGTTCATTGTGATGACAAGGTTTAAATCCCTGGAGCATGTGTCTCTGAGGGATTGGGATTTCTTTAAGTGTAGCATGTCCAACAGCTCTGGGTTTGACATGGCCTTGTATGTTAAGCAGAACTCGCCTCTGAGTAGACGATATGCCACAGAGTATAGATGGAGTTTTTTTAGACAGTCAGCATAAAGTATCTGCTTTAGGCCTGTGATTCTTTTAGTGAGGTATTTCTGCGGCCTTTCCAGTTGTTGCAAATGTCTTGAGAGGTACATACCAAATGGGGTGTTGTATTCTATAATGGGTCTAATGAGGGATGAGTACAGTGGGACAATGACCTCCTTTTTTTGGATGAAAATCCCTTAGTGATGAGGTGTGCCACATAGAAGGATTTCCTGACTGTTGTGGCGATGTGGTTATTGAAGGTGAGACCACTGTCCACCTGTGTCCCTAAGTCTCTTATCACACTTTTGGTGTTTAGTGTACTACCACCTATGTGGTAATTCGCAGGTACATGTTTTTTCCCAAAGGGGATAACTATACATTTCTTGGCATTGAGCTTGAGCCCTAGGCTCTGGCACCAAACATCTGTTTCTGTAAGGCCCTTTTGTAGAATATCCACATCATTTGGGGATTCAATAATGGCTCCCAGTTTGCAGTCATCTGCGAACTTTGTTAGCCAGAGTTCCATAGTGTTAGCCTGTACTTCAGAGAAGTAGATGTCAAACAAGAGCGGTCCCAGGACTGAACCCTGAGGTACTCCACTTGTCACTTGTCTGGAGCTGGATTTGAAGTCGGCTACTTTTACAGTGTGGGTTCTGTCAGTAAGCCAGTTGGCAACCCATCGAGTGATGTAGGGATTAATGCCCAGCTTAGTAAGTTTATCTATGATTTCAAAGTGAGGGATGGTGTTGAAGGCCTTGGCGAGGTCCAGATAGGCTGTGTGGATCACCTTACCCTTGTCCACAGCTCTGGATACTGATTCGAAGAAGTCAATCAGGTTCAGGAGACAAGATCAGCCCTTCACAAACCCAAACTGCATGGGGTCCAGTGTTTGAAGGTTGCCAATGTCTTTGCTTATAAGTTCCATGATAATACGTTCCATGACCTTGCAGATCCGGCTCGTCATACTGATGGGGCGGTAGTTCCCGGGATCCAAGGTGGATCCCCCCTTGTGTTTGGTGCTGTAGGTGTAGGTATACTTAAGAAACAGGGGTTGAATTATTGATGAACTGGATGAACGGTGGGATTAGGTCTTTGTTTCCATCCCATAAAATAAAGATATCATCCAGGAATCTTGTATAAACTTTACAGTGGGTATAGAACTGTGATGTAAATATAGTTCTTCTCCCACTGTAACATCACAATGTTCTCAAACAAACCACCACAAAGAGACCCCATGGCAACCCCTGTACATTGATGATAAATGACTTTGCCAAATGTTAAAAACATTTTTTTAACAGGATATTTAGCAAGCTTTCATAAAGGTTAATTTTATGTTGTGGCAGACCTTTTTCAACTAGACATTCATAAATCTATTCAACCCCCAACTCGAGGTCTTTAGCATCCGTAGATCAATATGCGTGGATGTATCTTTAAGAAGCTATCCAAGGGCTTGCACAAGTGTATAAATACTGAGCATGTGCAAGTCTGGCTGCCACTTTGCAGTAAGCTGTTGAGATTTAAGCATGTACTATATGTATGTAAGGTCTGTCTGTTAACCAGTTTGTTTATATTTTATGATGCTGCTATCCATCCTGATGTGTTTCTATGTATTAAAGCATCTAAACGAAATGCCCCACCTGCTTGTCGTCTATGATAAAGAGGGATGAGAAACATGGTGTCAGAAGCGCGATGTCTAAAGGACTTGAAGCTGGGATGGAATCCTAATTCTTCAGTTCAAGATCGAGAGGCACTCAGTTGAAACTGGAGACATAGAAAGGAGTGAATCATCCCTATAATATGCATACTTCGCAAAACAGGTTAGAAACTAATTTCAGATGTTAAAACTTTCTCAGCACTATTTCATATTCACAAAATATGAAACAAGATATACAGAAGACTCTAAATGATATTCACATAAACTATGTCCAATATTGATAAAATATTCAAATTACTATAGAAAATGTTTGAAATAACATCTGAATTTCATACTATGAATAAAATAAGGAAAACGACCACATTTTCACCAAGCACATATTTTTCATATTAATCAAGGATATTCGAGTTATCAGAAGTGTATAAAGTGTTTGCATGTTTGTGCAGTATTTCAGTAAAGTTATTTTGAAGAATACAGCCACTGCAGAGCATATTTCGCAAAGTACAGTATTTCAAAGAGTTTATTGTGCATTTGAATGTTATTAAAAGCTCATGGAACAGTTTATTAGTACATAATTATAAGGGCCGTATTTTTAGTGTGTCTGTGCATACTTTGTGGGCATGGCAGATGGATTTCAAAAAGTGTTTGAGCAAGAGTACGACATTTTCATGCAGGCTGCATTTTCTTATAAAGATGACTGTACAAAGGCATTTATTCTGCTTAATTTAGCTGGGTCAGAAGCCATAGAAAGGGAACATTCATTTGTGTATGCATCTACTATCTATACAGGAGAGGGGAAAACCATCATATCGTTGTACCCGTTGAGTCAAGGGAGGACCCTGACTGTTTAAAACATAAACTTAGAGAAATAAGTAACCCCCAAACAAATGTTACAATGGAAAGGCACATATTTTATACAAGGGATCAGAAGCCTGGTGAAACTTTGCAGCATATATAACTGATTTGAGAAATAAAGCTAAAAAATTCAAATGTTGTGATTTAAGGGATGAGTTGATAAAAGACAGACGTGTGTGGTATTAAAGATGATGCTGTGAGAAAGATTTTGCTTTGTGACAGTGATTTAACTTTGAATAAGGCCATTGATATTTGTCAGATATACGAGCTCACAGAAAAGCACACAAATATGCTTACAACTGAGAATAGCTCTAGAAGGCACAGTGATAAAGCTCAAGTTGATAGTATGCAGCACGTAGTTAAAAGAAACAGGTCCAAGCACATCGCAGTAACTCTAACCCCTGCAGCACTCACTGGTAAACCCCCAGGAAAACTCCAGCAAATTCCAGAGTTTGCACAGTCTCAGTGAAGCATAAGAGTGAGTCAGCAAACTCAAAGCGTGGGTCCCACCCCAGTTTCATTGCCAACTGTCATAACTGGGGTGGAAGTCATGAATCTAAAAGGGAAAATGTTTACATTTTGGTCAGCAATGGCACAAATGCAATCAATTCAATCATTTCAAAAGGTTTTTAAATCAAAAGGCCTACATCCTTTTATTATGAGGGAACATTTTAAGAAACGAGTTGATTAGAGAGCTGCAACCCTACTATTTATGTTGATGGTGTGTCAGTGCTTCATGAAACAGTCAATGCGGTAGATTTAAGAGCAAAAAATGAAGTATTTTGTACTGTTCGGATAAATGGAAAACCCATTGAGCTCAAAGCTGACACAGGTTCCATGTGCAATGTTATGTCAGCAGAAACATTTGCTAGAGTGTGTCATGGTGAAAGGCTTGATTTGGCAAGGAGTGTGAAGCTTGTTGCTTATGGTGCTGAAGAAATTCAGACTGAAGACTCAGTAGTGCTTTGATGTTACTCTGCTGGAAGATGCTATGACTTGTCATTTTATGTGGTCAAGTGGCATGTCCAGTCATTATTAGGGCTCAGAGATAATTTGAAAACAGTGCTTCTTTCATTTAATAAGGAAGTCCATCATGTTAGCTTGAAAGACCACCACTCTAATTTTGCCTAGTACATTTTTTCTACCTATGCTGATCTTTTCAAAGACAGATTGGGGAAGTTTCCAGTTGTGTACTTCATGAAGTTCAATCCGGATGTCAGTCCAGTTATCAGGCCAGCACAAAAAGTTCCAATAGCCATGTAGGACAAAGTCAAAGCCAAGCTAGATGAAATGGTGCACCAAGGTATGATTTGTCCAGTTGTAACTCCAACTGAATGGGTATTTTCCAACTGAATGCGTACGTTCCATGGTGGTAGCTCATAAGAAAAGCTCCGAAGACATCAGAATATGTATTGATCCACAACATTTGAACAAAGCACTAAAAAGACCTCATCATCCAATACGCACAGTCGAAGAAGTCACAGCCTTTATGCCAAATGCCACATTTTTTTTCTGTCTTAGATGCTACTAGTTCATTTTGACAAATTCAACTTGACAAGAAGTCATCATTGTTCACTACTTTCAGTACTCCGTTTGGCAGATACAGATTTTTGAGAATGCCATTTGTGATAAATTTTGCAAGTGAGGTCTTTCAACGTGCAATGGAGCAACTTTTTTTGGGAGGTAATGGTGAAGCTGAGCATGACAGAAACCTCAGAAAAGTTCTGGAAAGTCACTCAAAAGATGCTTCATTTTTAAGTTGTAGTCACTTTTATTAAAAATTGCTAAGCCTCCACCCTTATCTGGCTTAATTATCCTGATGTTGGCATTATTCCTTAATACTAGTCTATCTTTCTCTTCCCCTGTGAGGTTATCCTTATTATTAAATGGTCTTTGCTGGACTAGAGCATTCCTAATACTCAACTCACACAATTTTCCATGTAACACGTAGGGCAGAGAAGGGGGTTATACGTACTAGAAGGATTCAAGGGGTCTACTGCTGTTATTATGTTGGAATGTTGGAAATTCACCTTAAAACTGAGCTTTTGTACATATTGTTTTAGTCCAGGAGTACATGTGCAGTATCCGCATGTTTTGCTGGGACAAAGGTAAGACTCCTAGCAAAAAGGTCTATACTTTTCTATCAATGAAATAATTTGAATAATTATATACCATGAAATCTAGTTATTCACTGTCGCTCAGGTGTTTAATCCATTTCTTCAGGAGTTTCCTGCTGAGTGCAGGAGTAGAGTAAGCCTGGAAGCTGTCACTGATATGCACACAGGCTGGCTTAAAGCAAAGCTAGGAAGCCCTACCTCTGTGTCTCTGGCATCATTAAGAAGGTGGTTGTGACCTAAGAGGCATGAGCCCCTCATTAAGTGTATCTGTGTCCTACTACCAGAGTCACGCATGGCTCTTTTGGTGGCCAGTGACACTCCCAATTTGGGCACTCCTCAAAATTAGGTTGAAGGAGTAAAAGAAAAAAAAGTCCCTTCTCCAGTCTGGTGCTCCTTCCCTCTTTAGAAGGCTTTCAATGTCCTAACACCTACGTACTCTACAGCCTGACCTCACGTTTACACGAGGAGTCAAAAATTGAAAAAAAAAAACAGATCTGTGATCATAACCCCTGACTCCTTACACCAAAAATACCTGCTCCATTCACCCCACCCTAGCTACACTTATGGACTGTTATACTCACTCTTAGTACAATTTCCACTACTATACTGAGATTGCCCGTTAAAAACATAAAATTATTTTTGTTGCATTATAATCCCTTTATTGTTATAAAACACCTTCTTTTCTGTACTACCATTATCTTATTAATTGGCTTTCTCATCCTGCATTTTTGTGACCCATGCAGCGTTGTTCTGTAGTCTTACTATTTCTCACTCTGTTAGTGCCACTGTTTCCTTTTAGCATATCTGTCATTTTCATGACTATGTCAAGTGCTGAAACATTAACTAAACTGATTTCACCTAACACACCACACACCTCTGCTGGCACTCTCTTTCTGTTCCAGCTACAGCGATCTAATGCAATTCTCATAAGACATATAAACCTCTCAGTAAGCAAGATAAATTAAGCTGACTGCTTATGTTCTCAAGCTTTTAAATTTTTCAGTGGGTCATCACAGCATAGACTATAGACCTGAACAGGACAAAGTATGCCACAGGCATTGGTCATATTTAATGTCATCATAACTGGCAAAGACGTGTATGAATGGTAATGACAATGATATTTATCAGTGATACAGGGGGTGTATTTAAAGCTTATACTGCTGCTGAGTAAATTTTTTTGGCAGATTAAGATCATGCTGGTAGTAAAATATACTGTTTTCTTAAGAAATTGAAATTCCTGGCTGCAGATGGACAGCATACAGAATAGTGTGAGATGTAGTAAGTCAGTGAAAGGTCAGTTTTCATATAAGATGAATGTACAGTGATGTGAAGAAACAATTAGAATTCATTTACTCAGAATGGTTATTTTAAGTGTATGCAGTACCAGGACCAGCTCAGGAAAACAAGTAATTTTTACTACAGTGAAAACATGAGGGATAAAAATGTTTTTGGAGTACAATGAATAATGAACAACATTTTACAGCTTCACCTACCTGGCACACAAAAAAATGCTCATCCCCAAAGAGAAAACTGCAAAGAATACATGCAATATGGCAAGTTATTCTTTGTGTGATTAAGTAGTTTTAATAGTGGGTGAGGGGAAATGAAGAAATACAGAACTTTACTGATGTCTATAACTGATGCAAGCTGTTAGTATGATTTTATGCTAGTATGTGGACAACTGTCCTCAGGTCAGACAGTCTGAGTCTTTGCATTTGTGTTCCAATAAGGCCTAAAATGTTCACAAACAAGTAAACTGATTGACTGATTGCTTGATTGATTAAGTACTAAAAAACAGAGACAATATTGTTGTAAGCTTGATTCTGAGTTGGTAAGGAAACAACTGTTCTGAGGGCAGTAAGGTTGTAGTTTTCTATTTATGTTCCATTGAGGCAGAAATATTATGCAACTTAATTAAATTAAATTAATAACTAGGAAAAAAGACAGTTCCTGGGATTCACAAAAATTTTTACTCTTTGAGGTAATTGCCCATTGTAGTCGGTCAATTGGGTCTATATTACAAGATTGAAGCTTTAGTTAATCGAATAACTAAAGCTCAATCTTGTAATATCGAAACCGTAAAATGTCGAATGGCCGATTCAACCCAGGGAAGTGCTTCCCTTGGTTTTTATGTGGATTATGCACTTTTCTCCAATTTGGAGTGATCTTGGAGTTGGTATATTTAGTTAGGACGTGTGTGGGAGGCACAACCCCCCCCATCAGGGGGTGTGGGGGGCAAACCCCCCCCCACTTGATTTTGGGTCTAAAGTTTTTTTTTTTTTTGCAGCTAAGGGAAGCATTTCCCTGGGTTGAAATGACTGTTTGACATTTTATGGTATCGACATTACAAAATCGAGTTTTAGTTATTCGATTAACTAAAGCTTTGATGTTGTAATACTGACTTGGTCAATTAGTATGGCAAAAAAAAATGTGATTCAGAGACAGGTATGGCCACAATGATAAAGACCTCATTAATAACCCAATTACCATGTTTCTGAGTTGAAAATGCACTGTTATATCTGACCATGCTAGTGTCTTCCCTAGTGCCCCATGTACTGTGTTAGCAAAGGCACCAACTTACACACACACACACACACACACACACACACACACACACACACACACACACACACACACACACACACACACAAAACTAGAATTGTGATTCCTACTCAGAAGTGTAGCTAGAGTGGAACAAAGTGGGCAGCTCCCTGGGGCACCATCAGTCAGTAGTGCAGTGCTGGCATTCATTTCCATACCTCCATTTCCAAATTCCAATACAAAATTGAATTCAGATGTCCCTTTTCTTTTGCCTCTTTTGTTTTTGAACTTGAAGTGCTTGCTTCAGCATGTGTAATGTGGTGTAAGATGTAGCAAGTCTCTTGTTACAAATGTAGCAAGAGTAACAAGTGGCTTGCTACTCTTTTTTTATGTATATTATTCTCCTCAAGAAAGAGATGAGGGATGCAGAGGTCTTGGATCTCCTTAGAAGAAAGGTGAAGAGTGCCAAATTGGAGAATGGACCTTTTTTCCTCAACTTAGAGGTTACATGTGCTTGATCTGGAAATATCATTGGGCACTGAATGAGTCAGATATGGACTTGTCCCTTCTTAACCACCCCCAAGTGTGACCAACCAGGCAGACACACACACACACACACACACACACACACACACACACACACACACACACACACACACACACACACACACACACACACACACACACACACACACACACCTGCTCACACATTCATGCAGCCTTATTTGTGCCCTTGCAGAAAGAGACATGGAAACACACATCAATACACTAACACCCCACCACCCATGTCTTCACTGAACTTACTTGCATCATGAGTGCTCCCATAGGAGTGAATGATGACTGATATGATTTTATAGTGGTCACTTTTTCTTCCTATAGTAAAACAAGACATTCCCCAGGACTGCTGCATTAACATGTGGCCTGACCTATGAGACCATTCTATGAATTAAGGTCCAATGATGAGAACCTCTCCTTAGTAGACCAGTCTCTAAACTTGAAAGCTTAAGGCTTCCACATTGTTCTGAGCCCTTCTGAATCCCAGACAATATTATTTTAAACCAAATGGAGGAAAGCATTTCAATTTAGTATGAAAGAAACAGGACTACATCATAAGAGTTAGAACGTTTTTGAAAAAATAAATAAGACTTCAGTGTCAGCAAATTGCATAATTTTATTACCTAGAAATCAAACAAATAATTTATATTGTGAACTGGGAGAGTTAAAGATGAAAGCAATACAGATAAGCCTACAAAGGAATAGTTTGTATTTGTTTCACTACTGCTTATTCATGTCATTTGTTCCTCTTCATGTATGCACTGCTGCATGTGTGTTGCTACCACTTAACCTTGGTGTTGATTAAAAATGATCCAGTATTTAGGACCTGTTCATGTACCCAATTAACAAAGGAAATACATAAATGAAAAAAAAACAGACTGAATGAATGCTGTGCCAGCAATGGAATTACTTGCAAACATATAAACATATATATATCTGTGTGTGTGTGTGTGTGTGTGTGTGTGTGTGTGTGTGTGTGTGTGTGTGTGTGTATGTGTGTGTGAGTAAATGAAACATAACTTACACCGTATATATACTGAGGTGAAGCTAAAAGACAACGTTGTTTCTATATCTATCAGTGTAGTAAAAATAGTGAATGAATGAATGAATAAATAAATAATAAAATTAGTACTCAATCCTCTGCACATTGCTTACGTGACTTTGCTTTTCTTGATAAAGAATGAATGCATGCTGTCCTACCATACCAAACAAGATAAAAGTACTAGTATAATAGATATGACTACTGACATTTTTCCTATACATCTTAGGACTCTAGAGGCAGGCAGTGAGTCACTCCCATTATAGATCTTTTCTACATTGATTAAGCTCAGTAATGTTGTTCAGTTTCTAAGCCACTATTTGCTTTCAATAAAAATGAAAGGATTTCATAACATGAACTGGAGATATTAGTGCTAGAAGGAGAATGTTAAAATGGGCAAGATAATTACAATGCTAGTATTTGCTTTTTCCTACTTAGGTATTTAACATTCTCTACTCTTTCCTTTTTTGAGTAAACAATTTACAGAAAGAATTGCTTCAGTAAATGTGATCCTTTAAAACAATATCAGCATTTGTTTTAAGGAATATGAAGAGATATCTGTTTTTAATATATATATATATATATATATATATATATATATATATATAGAGAGAGAGAGAGAGAGGGAGGGAGAGAATTAATATTGTCCTGTGAAGGATGTGCAGAGCTAGCTTCCAGTGACCTGTATGATTTTGTTTTAATATAGAGAAAAGTTACATATGGTATTCAGTACTGAATGGTCCATATAATTATTGAACAGGACCATATATTTAAAAATATTTACCATGGCAGTTCCTTGCCTGTATTTAGGTAGTCTGTATTGTCTGGCATAAGTTCTAGTTTCTTGAGCTACTGGTAGTATTTTTGAGTATGTAGAAAAAGAGCCAAGATTATGTACACCAAAAAAACAAAAATCCAATTAAAAACTTAAAGCCACATTCTGTAACATACACTGTTCACTGTATAAAACAAAACAGTAAGTGGTTTTGTCTTTTGCAGGAGACTATATCAAACTGGCTAACAATAAAATATTCAAACAATAAATAATCATGTAAGAAACTAACAATGAAGTCATACCCCATAGAGTTTGTTTAGGAGTACAGGATCATAAGAGTTTACTAGGCTATCTTCCCATAGGTCATTTCAAGCCTAGCTGTTTCATTCCAATGTAATATGATAAAAATGCTAGTCAATAGTCAGGACTGAATTTAGTAATGACTATGCATGTCCAGAAGGGTTGTGGGCGCTATCCCTGATAAGAATTTATGATGCCCCATCCACTCGTCCAGGTTCCTCTTGACAATGTCATAGAGGGGCTCTAGTTCACATGAATTGGTAGCCTATTCCAAAGATGCAGCAGTCACTAGGAGACAAATCTGTCCCTCCAGCATGTCCTATTTAAGTTCCAAGCCATATAGAGGTCACTGGAATGGGTAGCTCTAGTCCCGTTTGATTTATGGATGTGCAGCAAGTTATCTTTTAACCACCTCTTTTTTTAAATTTCATTAAAATGTACATGATCATTGATACCTGCAGGCACTATTACATTTAACAGAACTTGCCAAAGGTATTCCATAGAATGTAATTGGTCCTTTAAATCAAAGGACCTAATATCACATCTGTTCCCTTCCAAAAATATGAAAAATAAACCTCTTAAAGTTAGAACAATTAAATGAATACTTAAATAAAGCATTCTTTGATTTTTTTCATATCTACACTCAGCCCAATATCCCTATAGTGTCACATACACAGATTAGGCATATGCAACATCTATCAATACAGTAATTCACATAAACTGCAGAACTATGTTATGTGCTGGGCGTATATATGATTAATATGTAACCCACAGGGGTATTAATATATGTCAACAGCACTCCAGCACATTAAAACAACTTAACATGTACAGTTTAGAAGTGATGTGTTAATGTGACTACAGGAAGAGAGGTACAGGCTGAGTCTTCTGGATGTCATTGTGGTCCTATAGAATAGCACAGGAACTTCCAATATAAGAATAAGTATCAGGGAATATCCCCAAACCATATTTTATAAGTGCAATTAATAGACACTTTCATAACCTGTCATTATCTGCAAACACTGCTATGGGCTAACGGGTAAAACTTCATTCTTGCTGGATATGGTCAGAATCCATCCATATCCTACAGTTTACTGGGAATGATGGGAAAGTGTCCATCCAGGTCTACTTTGACCCATTGAATTAATGTTTCAGTGAAACTCATTTCACTAGTCTGGTTTCGTGAAAGTGCATTTCTCCAGAAATGCACTTTCACAAAACTACAGTCAGTTCACCGAGGTTGTTGTTCGAAATCGCGATACAGTGGGGATAAGGGAATTTTCCCTTTTCCTCACTGTAGTGCAATCTTGGAGTTGGTACATATTAGTAGCCGGGGTGTGGGGGGTGCAGTGTAGTGTAGCGTATTTGTTTTTATTTCTTCAGTGAACTGTAGTTTCGGGAAAGTGCATTTCTGGAGAAATGCATTTTCATGAAATTGGAGTAACGAAACTGAGTTTCCCTAAAATGTTAATTTGATGGGTCAGGGTAGACCCATCCATCCATCCACCTGCATATAGTAGAATACCAACCTGTACCCTTTATCTAAATGCATATTAATGTACTGACAACTTTAAGTGTAAACTCTGTATACTATGACATAAAGGGTATACACACAGAACAATCTAACCACCCCAGAACTATGATCGGCTCAATTTGTGAATACAGAAACACAAGCAGCTGACTTCATGAAAGCTTACCTTATGGTTATGTTAACTTAGGCAAGTATATCTAACAGTACGGGTCTTTTGGTATACAGAGATAATAAGTACTATTTGTTCCATGAATAATTAATGAGCTTCATTAGCACAGAATGTTTTGGAATTGCATCCACAAACATCCACATAAGTTTTTCAATCTTGGAGCATTAACCGATAGCTCAGAGTAAGTGTACAGTGTTCAGCACAGATGCCCAATAGTTGCAGGTATATGACTACATGTGGAACACGTGCCTGATGCCCACCAATAGGCTGCTACCAACTTCACTGTGCCAAATTTAAAAAGCGATAGTGATATATATATATATATATATATATATATATATATATATATATATATATATATATATAGATATTCACAGGTCATTCCATTTCTACCTGTGAACTGACTGGTATCTTGGTAATCATTTCTAAAAAAAAAATCATTCTTGTAAGTGATTTCATCAACTTCCATCAAGATGCCAAATGAGAGGACATTGGCATGTGATGCTAGATGTGTATGCGCAACATGATGTGAGTATATGGACATGGCAGAGGAACGTCATCCAGATCGATGTGTGGAACCAGATTGCAAGGAAGCTTCATGGATGGACCAAGATCATCTGGACTGGTATGCTGCTCTTCCACCACTCTGACAACTTCCATTGTAGGGATGGGAAACAACTGCTGGAGTGGATTGCTATGGTTTGCCAACAGCCCCTGGGTCCCTACAGTGAGTGATATACTCCACACTCTACCACCTTTTATATACAGTTATTAGTCACTAAACAGAGATTGTCTAGTAATGATTTTTGCTTCCTAATTATTCATTGTATATTCAGGCAGATATAATGATGTATGCAGAGGTAGTGGAATGGAGAGCACACAGATTTATTATGCTCTGACTGTATTTATGGTGATATGATATGTCAGCTGTGTTACCATCATTAAATGTGTTATATTGCAAAATACGATGGAGTAAATGTAAATGTGCCTTGGTCTACAGAAGATACCTTGGTGCAATGCAGACAACAAATAACCTGTGACATCAGCATAACCAGAATCAGTCATGGCAAAGTCGTATTCAAGGAAACCTCATCTGGAAAGTAATATATGTCATTACCAATGTTTGACTATAAAAGGTATATGAGCAAAATGGAACTTGTCAGTAAAAAGTAGAAATTACTGGCTGAAGACAAATGTGCATCAACAATAATCTCAAAAAGTGACAGAGATCTGCAA
This sequence comes from Protopterus annectens, assembly GCF_019279795.1. Classification (NCBI taxonomy): domain Eukaryota; kingdom Metazoa; phylum Chordata; order Ceratodontiformes; family Protopteridae; genus Protopterus; species Protopterus annectens. The sequence goes on from NC_056730.1 coordinate 477,262,085, forward strand.
GCAATTATAGATATCACCATAACATGTAGACAACCATATGACAGTACATATCATTATTTGTGAAACATATCATAATCCACAACATTTCCAATAAAATAATTAAGGAGAAGGGCAATCATGGTCATAGTGCCCTGGGTAATAGTAGCTAACAAATGGAGTGGGGCATGTGTGGGAACACAAGTAATGCAAACACCCAAAGAAACAGGGCAATCAAAAGTAGATGTGGGCTGAATGTGAAGAAGAAGGGCAGACAAGAGGAATGATGGAATGGGAAGGTTAGAAGGAGAGGCATAGGGTCAAGGGCAAATGTTTTTGATTGGAATAGGCCCTATTTTTAATAAAAGGAATGCAAAATACATGGAAAGAGGATGTAGGAAAAAGTGCAGGTACAAACATAACAAATTTCACAAGACATGATGGAAAAGTTTGGTAATACACATACAGGATAGGGAAGGTACGGAAGGTACACAGACAAGTAGCATATACATTGTACAACATGCTGAAGGAAAAATGACAAACAGGGTAGGGATGATTACCAGCCATGGTACACCTCAAAAGTACATTTGTACCAATGCACAAAGCAGTGCTGAGATGTTGCCATCTGTATGACAGTCATACCAAAAGGAATATGACCAATGATAGGCATATGTCAGAGAACCCCAAATGGGGAGTGCTGTCATTGCAGTGCACAATGTTCATCAAACACCAACATCCACTAAGCTGTCAGCAGTACAAGTGTAAACCAAGCAACAGCAAGAATGATCACATCCAGGCAAGGAAATGCAGGATCAGACATGTGAAGGGCAGACTAGAACCTCAAGCCATTCATGCAGTAGGCAAAAAGGTAAGGACAGTTCCAAACACAGTACTGCAGAAAAGAAGTAACGTGAGTGTGTAATAAACCAGTAAGTATACTTACCACTAACATAGGAGAAATGGGATCCATATGCCAAGGAGCACATTCCATGCCAGAGCCAACATAGATGGTATTTAGGTATGCAGCATAGATGTGTGACATGCAACAATATCATACAAGCTAAACACAAAGGAGGCGTATCACACATACCCACACTAATGACATACAATATGAAGAACATGGTAATACATACACACTATGAAATAGCATGTGAATAATAAAAGCTAAGGAGTGCAAGCCTGTGCATATGCAGGAACCATACAAATGTATAGGTAATGCACAACACACAAGTAAAACATAAACACTGATGGAATCTACTCAATTGCCAGCACCTTGCATGCATGTGCCTTGCATGTGTATGATACCCAACATGGTGGCACAATGTCATATTCTCACAGTACACCTACATTACAATGAAGACACATTACAGGAAGGTTAACAATATACACAATATGCTGTGTATATGTCAATATGCTGTGTATATGTCAAACATATGGACCAAAGCTATAAGGAGAAGGGAGATGGACAACAGTGGTCCACATTAGTAAGAAAATGCTAGCAAGAAAAATCTGGCACAGAATAAAGCAGGACATGCATAGCTAAGGAGATAAATTGCACATGCATGTATCCACAATACAAGATAAACTGCAGGTCTTTGCAAGATACACTGAAACAAATGGCCAACATCTGACACGTGCATTGTGTATTGGTGATGGCTATATAAATGTCTGTGGACAAACAACATGGTAATGTGCAAAATTAAATAGTAAATGGCATAGGTATATAACATAAGTTTGATTATGACATGCCTATATATACTGTCATGCTAGCATAAGATGACAAGTGGCACACTGACAGAAACTGATCTGAATACAATGTGTAAATATATATGACCAATCAAAGGACAGTCATAGATATGCAACTATGGCACACCATTTTTGGGTGAAAGATACATGCATACTATAGCTGTACTATGGGTGACTGATGTATTTTTGATGTTATGGGCATCCAATCATAAAGCTTCTCAAAGGAAGGCTGCCATATTATTCATAATGACTATTGAACAGGTATGTTAACATATGTTTTCTACAGGAAACATGTACACATGTTAGAATAAAGGCTATATGCACACAACAGTTTTGTGCACCAGAATAAGTAGGCTGCATGATATGGGTAGTCACCACTAGTGCCATTCATATGATAACAACATGGAATTCCCGAATGCAATGGGGAATGTCAATCCATGTCAGCAATATGAAAGGTGATGGGTATTTACCCAAAAGAGGCATACTACATAGGTTAACAGATTATTACTGGGCTAGCTGCCTTTGTAGGCCATTTAAGCCTATCAAATTTCCCTTCAATAGGTTCATAGGTTAGTACTAGGCTAATTGCCCCTTGTGGGCCATTTTAAGCCTAGCCAATTACTCCATGTGAGAATCAAACCCTGCACCTTGTGTTTGCCAGGTAAACACCTTAACCATTATGCCATCCTCCCACCCTTTTATGCCATCATCTCACCCTTCAAAGCTGAGAATCAAATATTTTGCCATCTATTTGTGGGGTAAACACCTTAACTATTATGTCAGCATTTCAGTCTTGCAGAAGACTCAATTGTTTCTTAATGCTTCCCACAGAAAGTTAAAATGGAAACATTTACACTTTCCTTCCTTACAAGCAAATGTGCTTTGCATAAACAATGCCAAAATAAATCAACTATGGCATTTCAAGTCAATACATTTGACCTTTTCCTTAATACTGTCAAATATCAACATCAGGATTCTATATTAAGAGCTTTCCTAACTGCATTCTTTAGTGAGATTGACTAACCATCACACACAAAAGCATAGTACCAATGGGACATCCTGATACAATAAAGTCACTATAGGAGCATATTCATAAATATGCCATGTATGTAAACAGTTGTATCAAAATCAAAACATGATAATGTTTGTGCAAAACATGCACATAAATCAACCTTTTGAAAGAAGTGTCATGTGAATGACACTACATTGGTATCGAATGTTATGAAATGTAAAATGTGTAATGTATCAAGAGTTGCTATTGATGAAAAGTGAACATATATGCACTTGAGAACTGCTGGTAAGACGAGTGTGACACATTGTCAGAATGTCATGTATGGCAGCCATATCTGTCACAGAAAAGGACAGACTACATCTGCATTAACATTGTCACAGTGCACTGCATGCAGAAGAGGAAAGTTTCATACAGAGTGCAGTTCAGTAATACTATCTGCATGTATGTCAGCATCTGATGAGAACATGACAAGATGGTGATAATGGCAGTGTCATACTGTAACAACTGTCATATGTCAGCAACATTCTATAGCCCCATGTGAAATTAATTGTGAAGTGAGCATCACAAGGTGCATACTACATGCATGACCGCAGTATCAGATTCTTGAACAAATATGGGCAATATATAAAGCAAATAAGCCAAAGAGGAGCACACATGGTGGCAGCATTACATGTATGGATCACATAGACTATACATATGGTCTTGAGGACCCTCCCTGATGGGGTCAAACATTCAAAATTATCTCATCCATGATCTCTTGGAAGGAGTTGTGCATGGCCTGTGCCATCTCCTGGAAGAAATTCCCTATCGGGTCTCTCACCTGGGTCTGGAACATGTTGGTGATGACATCACAGATCTGGTCCCTCAAGTCATCTGGGTGTTGTAGTGAAGGTCATAATCAGTGTCAGTGCACTGGTATGATGGTGCATGCTGGCCCTGGTCCCTTTTCATCATCATCATGACGCTGTGCAGCCTGGTTCTAGGGGTCCAACTCAGCAGGAAGTTGTTGTGTGGCTTGTTGCTGCTGACAGACTGGTGGACTGGCATGGGTTCCCCACTCTGTAAAATGACTATAATTGTACAGTAGCAATACATACAACAAGATGAGTCATACACCCTGTGCAGTAACCAAGTGTTATGTAAGTGATGTGTTTAGTCATGTGAGAATTAGTCCATCAGTTATGTGTCTATGCAGACTTGCAATAGACCAAGTCCTTTCACTGTCTAATAAATCTGTTATGTAAGTCAAATTGTACTGGCAACACATTTGGAATGGTTCCATTTCATATTTAATGTATTCATGGAACGGGCTGAAGATGATACACAGTAACACACTTCATGTAGGTCATGTGCTAATGAATTTATTGCCAATATCTGTTAGTTATGACATTATACCATTAAAATTTGAAATGTAACAGATCAGAGGTATGAGATATCTGCTTACATGCCAGAAAAGCATTTAAAATGGCCTGTAATGGAGGAAACAGTAATACATACTCATCCTAAATTATAGTCATGTAATACACATGGCAAGGAGTATCATAAACCAAGGTGTAACTTCTGCATCAACAAATATATGTACCTGTTGAAATTATATACAATCATAAAAGAACAATGACAACCACACCTAGCAAGGACTGCATTAACAGTACATATCATAATAATGTAGCAGCTTTACAGTATATCAAATGTTCAGCTGACAAGAGCAACATACCCTATACCTAATTGGTGTACCGATTGCCTACCTATTGTTAGGGTCTATATCATATGAGCGAATCGCACAAATTGCGAACGCTCATAATATTGAATGTACCGAACTGCAAACTTCCTATTGTGGGGGGCTGCACCCCCCACACCACCCGTTAAATATATATTCCAACTCCGAGATTGCACTACAGTGAGGAAAGGGCAAATATCCCATTCTTCACTGTACCACAATCTCAGAAAAAGCACTTTGAGGTCTGGTACATTCGATATTATGAGCATTCGCAATTTGTGGGATTCGCTCATATGATATAGACCCTATTGTTATGGTTAAGGAAGGACATAATGCAAGTATAAAGAGCACATTAATGAACAGTAAGGAAAATGTCCCAATGGAGAAAAAACCTAGACATGTTTATGCATATCATGTCAAAGTGATAGTGTATGAATCAATGACAACATTTCATCACGTAAATATTAACAGTCTATAGATGCACATAAATACCTGCATGAGCCTAGGAACAGGTAAAAACACAGCATGTAGTATGAACATTTACAAAATGTCACATGAGACATCAAGATGATAATCATTGATACAAATGTATATTCAGTAGTAATGACATACCCAAGACCTTTAAAATATACATATATGTGAGTGTCATATAGCTGCATCACAAACATAACACTACTATAACACTACTATTGCATCACATGACTCTACAGATTTTAAGAAACAGTACAGGTATACACTGGCAGGTACAGATGATCTCCCTACAACGACTGCCACACACATATACAGTGAGGTGTCATTATAACAGTAACACACAATAGTAACAGTGCAATATATGCATTGTGTATCACATGTGGGGATCACATTCATCAGTCATGTGATATATAGTATATCACCATTTCTACATATTCAAGTCTGTATTTGAAATGCAAATTAATTATGCATTACATCACAGGTTATAGATAACATTGCAACATATTTGCATTCAAAATGGAAACAAATGTACAGATCACTGCTGCACAGTATGCTGTGTCAAATGGCAGCATAGTCTTGCACAGGCAATGTTGCATTTATATAAAAGATGTATCAACAAACACTTGTCAAGTCGTATGTGTACCAATAAACCCAAAAATACCCCAGTGACATGACAAAAACAATATTTAAAAGTAAATGCTCCTATTTGTTCTAAGTTTGGCCTGTTTGTGCCTACAAGTTAGCCAGTTACAATACATATTTAAATACGGAATACAATAGACCAAGCAACAAATTACAATGATGATTGCTGTATGAACCAGTAGAATGTAATTAAGTAGGAGAGTGTTTAAACAAACCTCTGCATCTACACTTAGGTGCTAAAAGAGTAAAACTCAAGCAATACACTGCATCACAACCCTGCCAACATCGATGATATGAGACAGTAAGCACCCATTTAACAAATGAAGAGGCAAATCACGCACACCATGTAGTAAGGCACTCAACTATCTGCTGTCAACAGAGCTGAAGCAATGAAAGTTGTGCTGTATTCTAGCAAAAATGTTCACCAATGCAGCAAATACACATAGCGTAAATATCAGAAAAGACATGGATCACTTTGTCCAAGTATAGAAAAACTGATGAGCCAACAGATAGCCTATTACCTAAAAACATGAAGTTGTACACAATGCAGTTGTCACAAAGAAAAATGTTTAGTGAAATGTATACACGATCCATTTACAGTTACAATACATATCGTCTGGATGCATGATGGAAACCTGGCTATCTAATTTGCATGCATGGGTTCCATCTGAATAACATTCTCATCCAGGAAATGTTTTACACACTAATGGTCCTACTAAGCAAACATGAGGCTGAAGCTAATAACACATAACTCCCCTTTGCTCCTTCAGCCTGTACCTGTTACGGGCTCAATCCTTCTCAACTGCAGAAATAAAAAGTATACTATCATACAATACTAAATTAAAATCAGAGAAACAGTTATATTACAGTGCAATTGTATTAACATGCTAGGAGAGCTGCATAGATGCAACTGGAATCTGGATTCAGACCTATAGTATTCACCTATGATCATCCCAACACCAAGAGCCCTACCTGCCTAGCTAATTGATCATTACTTTGTGTGAAGAACTTCACTGAAGTATAATAACAGTGATCCATGACTACACAGTTGAAGCATGATATGCCATGTGTCCCTGTTTACACTTTAATAAGGATAAACAAGGTGACATCTGGATAATATGTGAGGTAGTCCTAGTGTATCACCCAAAGAAGTGTGCTGTCTGCATTGGGCATGCTTCAATTTAATTAAAAAATGTTGCGTTATATGCTCAGTAATGTTAAGGAGAATGGGCTTTATAATCACAGTATATATCCCTCAGCAATATGTGAAATGTATATATACTGTCATATAGCATAGAGTACATAGAGGACCACTACTGCATAAGTGGACAATAGTATGTACACATATAACAATAGCATTGTAACCATATATCTAAAATGTGCAGCATTTATCATGTCTGGACTACTGAATAAATAGATGGTGTACAGCAAATATAAACACAGACACTATCATACTATGTATGTGCAAGGATGAAAACATAATCACCCAAGCAATAAGGGATACGGTAAGCCAACAATGAAAATAAAAATAAAGTAGCAATTGAAAAAAACAAGCCTATCTTACTAACAAATTTCTGTGCATTATAAGACATAAACATCTGATGGGGGAATTCGAACCCACAAAAGCATGGTAATGTAGATTGTAGACATTTACATGACCTCTCATGCTATCCTTTCAAATATATTGCAGTCAAGTGTGCACATGTTGAGATTTTCTGTAAATGAAGTGTGACTACAGCACACACTCAAATGGAATGCACAGTCCACTGCAATATTCCAAAACTGTCTTTACTTGGAAAAATATCAATGGTAGTGACTGATGATCATGCAATATATAATACTGAGCATACATTTACTATTTGTTCTCCATACAAGCTGCAATGAGAACACAAGAAAATACATAGTAATATGTAATTGGCATGGAAGTATCTTGAATTACTGTGGATGATGTAGGAATGCATAGTTATCCATGACATGAAAGAATCTTGCAATGCAAAACAAAGATTACCCAAATAAGTTACAAGTAACACATATCTGACTTTCTAAAAAGGAATGTCCATGATAGTAACTAAAAGACAACAGTGGGATTCAAACCCTAATCAGTTAGGGCTGCAGTTAATGAGACAAGCCAAAACTGTTAAATCATCAGCTATGCCACATTGTAGTGCTCACATCTCTACTTTTAAGTATATTCAGTCTGATTACTATACTCAATCATATCAATTACACTGTGACCTACATTAATGTTACCATTCTCTGCTTCACTCAAGAAATAGTGCATGTGGATGGTGCAGTGGTACAGTGGTTAGTGTTGTTGCCTCACAAAAAGAAGTTCTCTTGTTCAGTTCTTAGCAAGGGTGCCTTCTGTGCAGAGTCTGCATGTCCTCCCTACATTTATGTGGGTTTCCTCCCATTTCACAAAGACATGTATCTGGAGCATTTCTCCCTGGGCATCCACTGAAAATTGGCTCATTCCAAGTTGGACTTTCCCAGTAAACAAATGTTAAATAAAAATGTGGGCACATATTAATGAACATCTACTACAAAGCTCATAAAAACAAAATGTTATGATCATTGCTATGGAATAACACATCTTTCAGTATTAATAAAGTAGTTGGTATAGGACATACTTGAAGGACTATGGATAAGACAAAATGCATACTCATCCATGGCTTATGTGTTGTAGGCATTAATGCACTTTGAGAATAAAAAAAACTGAAAAGATAACTCCCTGAGTTAGTAAATGACCTTGCAACATATCAAAATGGATTTAAGAAAATCACAATGCTTTGATAATACATGTTACAGATATTCCCATTTATCGATACCTACTAGGCATTTGCGCTACAACTATGCCGAGCTTTTGCTTAATGCACTCAGATTTGAGAACTTACATGGATGTATGCTAATGGGATTGCAAAACATTGTATGGTGATGAATCTCATTAATTATGTACAGTGCGAATGATACTTAAAAGGTGTGTGCACTTAGCTAACCTGACTGTGAGGTATAGCTGCCTGAATGCTGTCTTCACAAAGGTAAGCTGTCACCTGTTCAATTGCTTTTGTGGACTGCACTACTCATTATCACTGTCTGATAGTCATAGTGTTCTTTGTGAAACCTCTAACACATATTTCCTGCATATTATATGTGAAATTCTCTGCATTACAATATGTCAGTAACATAAAGGATGGGGTTAGACTTCCCCAGTATGCATGCATATGGATACATGTCCATTACTATCAGGGAGGTTTTTCCCATATGCAGCTGTATAGCAACAGGAAAACCAGCTCTAGTAAACTTTGGATATGGATGGATTCCACGAATATCTGAAGGAATTGCAGATTAACTTTTATGTCTGAAGTAGGTTTGCAGATAAGGATGATTTATGGGATTATCTGCAAGTTGTACATTCAGGGACTGATTTCCAGATATTCGCTGATGCTGATACTTACTTAAATGGTGGTAGCTGTGATAACATTCATTGAGACTGGGGGACCATCAGCATGGCTTAGCATTTATGTTGCTTGTTGATGTCACATGTAGCAATGACTGCATAACTGTTCATTTTTATGAGCTGATCTTGTTCTGAGACACACACTGTGCTATTGCTCCTACCCACACCATGTTCCAAAATACAAGTGCCACCACATCTAGTTCCTCGGTACATCACCATGGACCAAGTAGGGGCAGCCAGGACCATGGTGTGAGTCCACAGCATGGCTGCCCTAGACTGCATTATAGTAACATTGACAGTTGTTGCAATGCGTGTCCTGTGTTGTTCTGATCCTGTGGCAATGATGACCACTGTGCTGACCACCAACTAATCCATCGGTAAGTGATTTCTCAAATGCCTGATACCACAGGGCTTTTTTAATCATTTATCTGACGTAAGTGTCTACCTTCAAGTTGTGTTACGTTGTACATATTTATCATTACATGCTACTTCAGATACTGATGATAGTAATGCTGTATGTGACAATCTTCATTCTTCCATGTTTGCATTACTTTATAGTTGACATATAGCAAGTATTTTCATTATAAACAGCATGCTTGCTTACTCATCCAGCACTAATTACTACATTATACATTATCTTGTTGTGTGCCATTCCTGCATGCACAGGTGTGCCTCTGTATGCATGTGAGTGTTGCTTATGGCATTTTACTTAGGGACTGCACATGTCTCATGCTCAGCACTACAAGTGGCTATGTGGACACACTATCTTATTGTTGATGTGGACTTCCCACGTGTGCCTTCCCATATGTACCTGCTTACAGAAATATATATATATATATATATATATATATATATATATATATATATATATATATATATATTCCTGTGTTGCTGTATCCCAAACAGTGCTGCACATTCCATAATTACTGTGTGCTGACTCTCATTGATGCACTGCATGCTTGAGAATACTCTTACATCTAACTGACTCATGTTGCAGCAATAACCTGTGCATCTTAGTGTTGCCTTATGTGTGACATTCCACATCAGGCATGTGGTGTGAAACTTATTTGTGGTATATTTTAGTTTGGGCAGTCCTTGACAGGATTGTCATTACTCATGCTGCTGTATGCTGTATAGTGTATTGTGTGACACTGTTACTCATCTCTATGCTACGTGTGATACATCAGTGTTAGCATATGACTCCTGCAATTAAGTTATATTTGTTTTCATACATTGCCATATGCATGGCCCTAGATTTATTGTGTTACTGGTTATTGTACAGCTAACTTCACATGCTAGTTATCTGTGTATTGATATCCTACCTGTACAATGACAACTTCTGTTGTGCACACCTCATGTGTGCCACACATATGACAGTGTGGCCCTCTTTGGTGATGTTCCTTGTAGAGACTATTCAAGTGATGATGTTTCTTCTGTAGACATCCAGATGTGTTCCTTGCTATGTAATGTGTATAAAGTATTACACATGAAGCATATGCTTCTGTTAGGTATGATGTTCAGTGTGGTAAACTAATGGTTTCTTTCCATTATTCATGCTCTGCGCCACAGGTGTGGGGCAACAATGTATGAACATCACTGTTTAGTCCTTGTACTTTCATACGTGTCATGATTCAAAGGTGTGTGCCATATGTTGCCATGTTGCCTGAGCTAGGATATATGGCTACAACTTCCATCACCCATTCCTATTTCTTCTTACTTCTTTGTCACCTTGATCATCCTGTGACAGCTCTGATAGCTTTATGTCTAAGATCCGGCAATCTTGGGGTAGTTCATCCACATCTGCAGCTGGTAGGCTGCCATATTTTGCACACCCAGTGACCATCTGTGATGTCCTTTCTGGTGTGTATTGGAGTGTACCTCAGGATGTGTCCAGACAGCTGAATCTTGCTTTCAGCATGCCAAATCCATGCTTAATGGTGTTTCATGTCATGGCGCGTGCATCCTTGGCAGGTGTTGATGGGGTTCTGTATGGCATCAGATGTTAAGGCTCCAGTGGATAACCATAGTCACCTGTTTTTAAGGGGATGAAAAGGATATTTGCTCATCTTGCTTTGTGTTGTAATGTCTGACTACTGCTTACAGTACAGAGCCGATCATATACTTAGCTAGTAGGAGCCATGGAAGAATGCAGCCTTCAGAGCATGTTCCCTAAAAATTGCTGCATCATGCACCCTAACAGAGTGTGTTGTTGGAGCACACCACCTGACAATGTAGCAATGGCCACTACTTTTTATTGGTGTACAGTTCAGTATCAAGTACCACTGAGGTTTTGATTGGGATGTGGATGCATTAAATTTCACCACCTAGTTGAGTTATTTTTGAATAACTCAACTAGTTAATTACCAGAGCAGTAGTATGTGAAGCTTTGTGACTGTGGGTTCAAACCCCACATAAGCTTTTTTTTGGTCTTGCATATTCATGTATTTATTTGCATTAATTTATCTACTGTGATACTGTAGGATGGTTGGATATCATGTCTAAACATGTTTTATTATCATTATAATAATGCTGAGCTTCAATTTCAAGTTATGGATGCACCTAACTGCATAACTTCATTGGTAAATGTGTATGAATGATTATGAACTAATAATAACTTTCCTACATTAAACATATGAGTGCAATGCAGGTAAAAAGGTATTTTAGATGAATGGCTGATTCAATTACACCTATACTGCAGCAAGTATGCATATAGAATCATGAAAATGAAGTATAGCAGAATGGGTTGCACTCCATATACAACCAGCCATTGTATTGTTGGTCATATGTGGCATAACCATTGCTGTAATTTTATGCAATGTTTCCATGTGGGAGATTTGCTTCATAGCGCATATCCATGTTGCAGTTTATAAACATGTTTTACATGTCACTGTTACATTATTGTATGGTATTGTATTATTTATACTATAACTTATACAGGGGGATTGTGTCATTCAAGTGTCAGTCTATGGAGTGAACATCTCTGGCTACCTTGCCATGTTTCTTACAGCCTACACAGATGGGTTTTATATTTATGTTATGGCATTGCTTAAATTCTTTTGGCATCAGTCAAGTGTCTATAGGTTCATAGGTTCATAGATAGGTACTAGGCTATCGGTGCAAGGACCTAAGTAAGCCTAGCCAACAAGGTTCCCTGGCTTACGACAACCAAGAAAATTCATTTCCTGTGCCCCTGTCGTGCAGAGCCACAGAAGTGATCCTTGGGGTGTATTTCCTATTTCTCATCTACTCATCAAGAGTATAGAAAGTCTCTGGGACAGGAATCTATTCCTCCAGCATGTCCTGTTTATTGTGGTGACAAGGTTTAGGTCCCTAGAGCATGTACCTTGGAGGGATTGGGATTTCTTTAGGTGTAGCATGTCTAACAGCTCTGGGTTTAACATAGCTGCATATGTTAAGCAGAGATCTCCTCAGAGTAGGTGATATGCTACAGAGTAAAGCTGGGGTTTTTTTAGACGCTCAGTGTAGGGCATCTGTTTGAGGCCAGTAATCCTCTTTGTGAGGTACTTCTGTGGTATTTCCAGCTGTTGCAGATGTCTTGTGAGGTACATTCCAAAAGGGGACTTGTAGTCTATAATGGGTCTAATGAGTGCCGAGTAGAGGGGAACAATAACCTCTTTTTTCTTGGATGAGAACCCTTTTGTGATGAGGTGTGCCACATAGAAGGATTTCTTGACTGCTATGCTGATGTGATTATCAAAGGAGAGACTACTGTCCACCTGGGTCCCAAGGTCTCTTATCACACATTCAACGTTAAGTAGACTGCTGTTTATGTGGTAGTTCATGGGTACAGAGTTTTTACCAAAGGGGATGACAATGTACTTTTTGGCACTAAGCTTGAGGCCATGCCTCTGACACCAGGCATCTGTCTCAGTGAGGCCCTTCTGTAGTATGTCCACATCATTTGGGGACTCGACTATTGCCCCTAGTTTTCAGTCATCTGTGAACTTCGTTAGCCAGAGGCCTTCTGTGTTAGCCTGTACTTCAGAGAAGTAGGTACCAAACAGGGGAGGTCCCAGGACTGAACCCTCTGGTACTCCACTTGTCACTGGTTTGAAGTCAGGTTTGGAGTCTGCAACTTTTACACTGTGGGTTCTATCATTGAGCCAGTTGGCAACCCATCTTGTGATGTAGAGATTTATACCAAGTTTAGAGAATTTAGCTATAATTCCAGAATAGGGGATGGTGTTGAAAGCCTTGGTGAGGTCAAGATAGGCTGTGTGAACCACCTTACCCTCATCTACGGCTTTGGTGACTGCCTCAAAGATGTCAATCAGGTTCAGAAGGCATGATCTGCCTGTCACAAACCTGAACTGGGTGGGGTACAGAGTTTGGAGGTTACTAATGTCTTTGTTTATGAGTTCCATGATGATACGTTTCATGGCCTTGCAGACCAGGCTTGTCAGGCTAATAGGGTGATAGTTCCCAGGATTAGTGGTGGCTCCACCTTTGTGGAGTGGGATAACTGTTGCTGTGTGCCATTTAGTGGGCACAAAACCTGATGTGAGACTATGAATGAACATGGTGCTTAGGTGGGGAGCCAGTTTGTTCAGAAGTTTGTGTAAAACACAGCCTGGGATGTTGTCCGGTCCTGTGAATGCTGTGTTTTTGGTTTTAGAGAGTGCAGCTTTTACCTGCATAAATGTGATTACAGGGACTCTGCATTCTTCCTATATAGATATGGCCCCTTTAGGGGGTGGGGGTGGGGGGTAAAGTTAGCATTGAACCTATCTACCAGGATGTTGGCAATATCAGTTGGTTCTGTAGTTTTCGTGCCGTTGTGCTGTAACTCAGAGCAGATCTGGGTGTTGCCATTGAGATTATTGACATAGCTATAGAATGCTTTGTGGTTGCCCTTAGAATCAGTGGTGATTTTGTTTTTGTAGATAGCTTTGGAGGATCTTATAAGGGATCTTAGCTTCTTACTGAGGCTGACCAGGGAGCTCCTCCACTCATGGGCTTTTACTCTCCTTTGTAACAGTTTCTTCCTTCTGTTGTAGAATTTGTTTATGGCAGGGGACCACCAGATTGGCTTCCTTTTTTTGGAGAATAGCGTCTTGGTTCTGTTTGGGATAGCACGATCCATGCACTTGTGTAAGTGCTTATAGAGTGCATTTGTGTGGGATTCAGCAGTCGTAACTGTATTGTCCATCTGCATGGGTGTCATGAAGTTCACCACTTCTGTCTTAAGAAACATGAAGTTGGCTTTGGAGAAATTTTTTAACGTGGTTTCCTTAATGGTGGGTGGGGGCGGGATGTGGATATTTAGGGTGATTAGCTTATGGTCGGATCTGACCAATGAGGAGTTGACTTCAGATGTGGAACACCGGTCACTCATGCTGGTAATGACTAGGTCTAGGATATTGTTGCCCCTTGTGGAGGTGTGGATAAGTTGATCCAGGGCATTGGAATTTATAAATTCCAGAAAGCAATGAGCGAAGGATTTATTACATGAGTAGTTTTCCCAGTTAATGGTGGGGTAGTTGAAATCACCCATTAGTAGGCTGCTTGGTTGAACCCTAATGTTTTCCAGTATATCACAAAAAGAGGAGTGGGAATCCTGGGGCATGGTGGGGGATCTGTAGCAAGCTACAATTTGGATTGCAGTTTTGCCCAGAGTTAGTTGCACTTGGATAATCTCAGATGCATTATGCTGCGTAACCTGCCTGGAGGTGTGGATATCCTTAATGAATATGGACACACCTCCACCTTTGGTGTTTTGGTCCAGGTTAGATGGCTGAAAAACGTGTTACGAGTTATAGCCTGGTAATGCAGGGGTGCTCTCTAGAGCCTTGAACCAGGTCTCAGTCACTGCACAGATATCTATGTTCTCCATTTTAAGGAGTGCCTCGAGTGAGTGCATTTTAAGATTTAGACTTCTAGCATTGAGTAGCATTACCCGAAGTTTTTGCTTGCCTGTTCCTGTTACGGTGGTGAATTTGTCACTTGAACCTTGCCTAAAAAAGGCACTATAGGGGCGGCAAGACCCTTAGCCAGTATCCGAAATCCCAGGGGTGACAGGTGCAGGCCATCTCTGACAAATCATCGTGTTCTGTCGACCATGTCATCCCAGGCAGACAGATACTGGATCCCCTTAGAAAGACACCAGAAGCTTAGCCAATTGTTGAAGTCAATCATTTTGTCCTTGTACTGCGGTATCATTTTGGGCCATGTCAGAATGCTACTCAGGGCTAGGGTCATACCTGCCTAGGCTACACGATCGGAGAGCTCTTCCATGTCTCTTTTCATGTAGTTCAGGGAGGTAGGTCTCAGGTCGTTCACACCAACATGGACAATGACAGAGTCATATTTGTACTTGTTGTGGAGTGACCGGAGTGTGTGGGTTATATGGCGGATCCTGGCCCCCGACAGGCAGCTGACAGTACCCTTCTCCTTGTTTAGCCTGGTGAGTGGGACATCAGTGTGCCTGATTATAGAGTCACCTATGACTAGTGTGTTGGGTACGTTGTTTTGCCTTATGGGCTGTGGTTTATTGGCACACTAAGTCTGTGGGCTATGTGTAATTTGGGTTGTGTTGGGGGGGTGAAGGTTGCTTGCGTTTCTGCTTTGGAGGTCTCTGTTGCTTGAGCAGATTATTATTGAGAGCCTCCACAAATGGTTTTGTGTTTCTAGGTGTGGATTTTGGTGGTGTAGGTTTAGTGGGACTATGTGATGAGTGTGGTGTGGTGCAAGTGTTTACCTTCTCCTCTTGACTGTCAAGTTCGGTCTTGGTTGGAGAGAGCTTTACCTCCATTTTGGCTAGATAAGTGCATCTCTCACAGGTTGTAGTGTTGGGTGGTAGGAGGAGAGGGTTGTCTGTGTACATGAGGCAAATGCTACATTGTCCCAAGATGCCCAGGTTCATCAAATAGACAGGAGAGAACACAGGGAGCTGACCCTTGGACATGTCTGAATAAAAAACTACTTTCCTCTAGACAAGTGAGGAAAGTGAGTCTAAGAGCTGTTTTTCTCTAAGCAAGTGAGGAAATGAAGTACAAAAAACTGTTTTCCTCTAGGTAAGGAGAAAGGTTGAGTGCTGTAGTAATTTGTAGCTTATTTACTGCTAACAACAAGTTCTGAAAAAGTGCTAAGCATGAATAAGCAAATTCAAGTGCTAAAACTAAGAATTTGTACCTGGATCTTGTGGTAGATAGGCTACTTAGTGCTTACTACTCCCACTTGTAAGCTAGAATGCATCCCTCCAACACAGAAAGGCTTGGGGGGCTGAGAAGCTTACAAACAGTCCTGGATACAGCAAATCTGTATCTGGACTAGACTAGTTACAAGAAAGGTGGGAAATAAGTGTAAATGTGGGCTTTTAAACCAGAAAGTTGAAAGAGATGGAAAAACTGCCCAAATAGGCAATAAACTACAATTTCTGGGCCAGAAGCCACTCTTGTGGTCGATAGGCTACCGAGCGCTTACCTCTCTCACTGATAAGCTAGAAGGCTTCCCTCCAACACAGAAAGGCTTTGGGGGCTCAGAAGCTCACAAACAGTCCTGGATACAGCAAATCTGTATCTGGACTAGACTAGTTACAGGAAAGATGGGAAACAAGTGCAAACATGGGCTTTTAAACCAGTAAGTTGAAAGAGATGGAAAAACTGTCAAACGGCCAATAAACTACAATTTCTGGGCCAGAAACCACTCTTGTGGTAGATAGGCTACCTAGTGCTTACCACTCCCACCGATAAGCTAGAAGGCTTCCCTCCAACACAGAAAGGCTTGGGGGGGCTCGGAAGCTTGCAAACAGTCCTGGATACAGCAAATCTGTATCTAGACTAGACTAGTTACAGGAAAGGTGGGAAAGAAGCGCAAATGCAGGCTTTTAAACCATAAAGTTGTAAGAGATGAAAAAACTGCCCAAATGGGCAATAAACTACAATTTCTGTGCCAGAAACCACTCTTGTGGTAGATAGGCTACCTAGTGCTTACCACTCCTTCTGATAAGCTAGAAGGCTTCCCTTCAACACAGAAAGGCTTTGGGGGCTCAGAAGCTTACAAACAGTCCTGGTTACAGCAAATCTGTATCTGGACTAGACTAGTTACAGGAAAGGTAGGAAACAAGCTTAGAATTTTTTTGCAAAGTGGAAAGGGAGAAAGGAGAAACAGAAGATAATTCAAAATTAAGGACCTAAGTGGCTTGCCCTTCACAAATGTCTCTCTGTATTAGGTAGAATGAACTAGTGACACTAGACTGGAACAAAGCTGTGATAGAGCTGAGCAGATGGGTCTGGCAGGAGTGTCTGAAGTCAAAATATGATCTCACTGTACTCAGTTGAGTGAGCAAATGAGATAGACCCAGGAGGAGTGTTCAACTACAAATTTACAGGAGGGGCGGGCAATTCCAAAGCCACCAAGATTGCAGAGAGAGAGAGAGAAAAAACACAGTATTTTATGAAACATTTAAACAGAAAAATAAATAACTACAGAGAGACACAGACCACAATATTCAATGAAATAATTAAATAGACAGAAAAATAAAATGCAGTATAATCTTTAACACTGCAAGCTTCAGTTAGTAATGCAGTTGATTGTAGGTATGTAGCTGAAGCCAAACAACTCAGATATTAAGCAGTAATAAATTCAAAGATATGTGACTAACACTTATAAATACAGAGAAACCCTCTAGGCTAAGAATTTAACACTGAATATCAATGAAGTGAAACAAAATAGCCCCCACAGAGAGAGAGGGAGAGAGAGAGAGACCAAATTATTCTATGAAACAATTAAATAGAAAAATAAATAACTACAGAGAGACACAGACTACAATATTCAATGAACGAATTAAATAGAAAGAAAAATGAAATGCAGTACAATCTTTAAGACTGCAAGTTTGTACTTAACTCAGCTAGTAATGCAGTTGATTGTTAGGTATGTAGCAGATGCCAAACAACTCAGATACTGAGCAATAATAAAGTCAAAGATATGTGACTTAACACTTATAAGTACAGAGAAACCATCTAGGCTAAGAGTTTAACACTGAATATCAATGAAGTGAAACACAAAAGCCCCCACAGAGAGAGAGAAAGAGAGACCACAGTATTCTATGAAACAATTAAATAGAAAAATAAATAACTACAGAGAGAGACAGACCACAATAGTCAAATAAACAATTAAATAGAAAAATAAAATGCAGTGCAATCTTTAACACTGCAAGTTTGTACTTAACTCAGCTACTAATGCAGTTGAATGTAGGTATGTAGCAGAAGCCAAACAACTCAGATATTGAGCAGTAATAAAATGTGTTGTGCACATGCATGGCATGCTGTCAGTTAGGAACATTCATGTTACACCACTACTGACCTTGCTGTCTCACTGGAAGCTTCAGATGATTATGTCACAGGACAGCATGGTTTTCCATTTTTGGGGGATCCACTTACTCAGTAGTTTTATATATATATATATATATATATATATATATATATATGTGTGTGTGTGTGTGTGTGTGTATGTAAATTGTACAGCTATCTATGCCTTGTATGTGCATAGGGACATGGTTTCAAACATAAGGTTGCAGTAAATCAGACCTGAAAATCGGAATGTTCCTCCAAATAGGGAAAATTGAGAGGTCTGGTAGTCATATTGACAGAGCTCACATGACTACATTAACACGCGATGGCTTATGGCATATGTGTGTTATTACAGCTGCACATAGCTTTGTTTCAGGCCAGTGATTTGTCCAACTTGACATCCTCCCTTATAATTGTAGTAGTTATCCAAATGGACTGATACTGTTAGTTTTAGTATAGATGGGATAATGCCCACAATATGCACACATCCCATAAATGGGTAATTCAGTACTGTATATATTTTGAAAATTGTTTATTGGTATACATATTAATGTTATCTGGTACAGATTTGGCTTGTTAATACAATGTGACTGATTTATGTTACTGTCATGTTACAGAGTCCAGGACCTGAGCCAGCCCACCCATAACAGGAGACAGCATCTGTGTGTTTGACCTCTGCCAGTGGATTCCAACTCTGTGAATCAGATAGGAGAGCCAGATGATGATTATGATGATGGACTAGGACGATCAAGGGCCATCATTCCAGCTGAGTAACAGTAATAACTTTCACCCAGCCGGATGACTTGAGGGACCAGATGCATGATGTGGTGACAAACATTTTCCAGATGCAGGTGCCAGAACTAATGGACATGTTTTTCTAAGACATGGTATTGGCCTTACATGATTATTTCCAGTAAATCCCTAGAGAGATCATCCATGATGTTCTTTCCAATCAAGGTGGGCCTCTGGACCATAACTATTGTTGATGTCTTCCACTAATGTCATGCTGCCACCATGGTGAATTGCTAATTAGGTTTTCTTACCCATATATGCACAGATTTGTCCATGCTGCGGTCATGCTATTACTATGTCCTTTGTGATGCGCACTTTATAATCCAGCTCTTATGGGGCCATGTCATTAATCAGCATTACTATACATTTTTAGAGGTGCTGGTTCCAGTATAAGACAGACATATACTACTCTCATGTATGAGGTCAGTGTTATAGATAGGCAGCTCAGTAAGCCCTGAAACCTGCCTATGGCCTGCATAATCTGCATACTGTGGCCCTTAATGCTGTCATTTATTGTCCTGTTTCACCTGGTATGTCACAGCTAGGTGCAACACAGATTGCAATCTGTCATTAATCCTACAGCTGTCATCATCCAGCAGACACTGAAAATAGGAACAAAGATCACTGAAAACTAGGAACATCAGGTTAAAAATCTGGACATTTAATTAGCATAAAATTTGAACACCAAATAGCACACAACTCTTCCCAGTTACAGTAGAAATGTGAAATACTACTTAGAAACACATTTAAAAAAAAAGGACAAAAATGGTGGAAAATATAAGCTTGTTATCAAAGAGGTAGTGTAAAATCTGTAGATTTTAATTACCTGAACTGAAAAATTCTACCCCACATGGATATTTATTTTTACTTAAGAAAAAGGGAGTTGGAAAATGTGTTCTCTTTCCTTAAATTACTGTTGCTGCTAATATGTTGGTCATAAAGTATGGTTTTCCATTTTCTAGACAGCTTCAAAAATCACATGTGATAAATGGGAGTGTGAAGGGTGAATAAAGCCTAAAAATAGGGACATGGTTTCAAACATAAGGTTGCCGTAAATCAGACCTGAAAATCGGAATGTTCCTCCAAATAGGGAAAATCGAGAGGTCTGGTAGTCATATTGACAGAGCTCACATGACTACATTAACACGCGATGGCTCATGGCATATGCGTGTTATTACAGCTGCTAACGTCATTAACATGCCTCACATGTCCCTCTATAATGCCATTCTTATGTGATGGCAAAAAGGGTGACATATTTGCCTACTTTGCATTTGGCTGTGGTGCCATGCTGGCATTATGGATGTTTTTGCCATATTTGCCACAGCAGAGAGGCTGCAATAAGTTAGACACCAGTTTGTCAGACACTCCCTTGTGCAAGCTGTCCATGTGACTACTGTGCATTATGCCCGTACAATTGTACTGATGGCACTTATACTTAGGGTGTGCACCTCTAAGTAGCCTAACTCATTGCTATAGGGCATTAATGCATCAAATGACATACAAAGTGATTTTGTTGTCATGTTTGTCCACTCTCATGTGCAATATCACTTGCATTGTGTCACAGTAGTGCTCAGCCTCATATTTATGGCATGAGATTACTGCCTTTTGCCTTCGGCTCTGTGTACATCTTTGGTGCCAGTACTGACTGCTTACATTCCTACACTATGCTCATTCTACATAGTATGCCTGCAATGTTTTGCATGGCTATACATTTGTAGCCCCTCAAACAGCAACCTCCAACAGACCCCTGTTAGTTAGCTGTATAACTGAATCTTACCCCCTGCCTGGTTGTGTGCTATAGATCTGTACACCCAATTGTCATTTTGCCAGTCAAACACAGTTAACTTTTACATATATATATCTCTTTTTGTGAGTATGCCACCTAATGTCAAAGATTTGCAAAACAGTACACATGGCTATGTGATAGTCAACAGAAGTATCTATGCTACATGCAGTTTTCCTCATGTATATGACTGTGCTGTTTGTCTCACTTGCACACAAACACATTTAATCCCACCACATGTGCAAATTTCACATATCTCAGACCTCTTCCTCTTGCTGCATGCACCTTATAGCATCTTGTATGCCACACTAGCAGTCTGTATTGTGTGAGCAAAATATGCATGTGAGATGATCTTACTCAGACGTGTCTGTCCTGTGTGTTTATGTGACAGCTTTTTCAGACATATTGTTGATTACTATTAGGATCATAATCTGACCATTTTCCAACCCACAAATAACATTTGGCTGTGTGTTACACATCTGCATGTCATATGTATATATGTATGTGCACATTTGAGTACTGAAGCATCATTGGTTTCTAAGTGTATTGTGCATGTAGGACAACTCTGCCACCGTTATAGGCTGTCACACCCATGGGATTCATATCAACATACTGCGGTGGTCATTGTTCAACTTGTTTGTGATCTGGACTGGTCATTTATTCTCATGACATACTTGTCATACTTCATGCATACCTGTTAACAAACAGGCTTTCTGATATACATTTGTCATGTTTCTTTGATATTTTCTAATATATCCTTATCACCATCACCTTTCTGCATGGTAACATATCATTGCATGCCATTGTTGGAGGTATGCATGCTAATCATTCTGGATGTTCCACTTGTGTGATATGATTGCCTAATACACTTCTATATTCCATACCCGAACACTATCTGTGTCATCCCTGGCATATAATAATTTCTGTGACAATAGCATTCCTTTTCTCTTGTCCAGCTGTGTAGTTTGTATTATTATTTGGTCATTGCACAGCCACTTGACACATTTTAAGCTGCACTGTTGGTTGGCTTTGTGTATATCTTTTTACCTCATGAATGCATCATTGGGGTTCTAATCTGCCCTGTACTTGTTTGATCCTACATTTCCTTTTGTATATGCAGTCTGCCTTGCTGTTGAGTTCATAGGTTCATAGGTTCATAGGTAGGTACTGGGCTATCTGCCCGAAGGCATATATTAGCCCAGCCACATTGTGCAGTATTCACCACCACTTTGGTTAGTTCCCTAGGCCCTTGATCTAGCAGCTAGTACCTTTGGCCCCTATCTAGTAGAGCTGTTGGTATGATCCCTGGTGTGAACTTTCTGTTACCCATCCATTCGTCAAGGTTCCTCTTGAAGAGTGATAGTGAGGGGCTCTGTCTTATATAGATCGGGACCTTGTTCCATAGCAAGGGAAGTCTTTGCAAAGGGAATCTATCCCTCCAGCATGTTCTATTCATTGTTGTGCTGAGGTTTATATCCCTAGAGCATGTAGCTCGAGTAGATTTTGTTTTGCTAAGATGGAGCATGTGCAACAGTTCTGGGTTAGACATGGCTCTGTATGTTAGACAGAGATTGCCTCAGAGAAGGCGGTATACAACAGAGAAAAGCCTTAGTTTTTTCAATCGTGCTGCATAGGGCAACTGTTTGAGGCCAGTAATCCTCTTAGTGAGGTACCTCTGTTATCTGTCCAGCTGCTGGAGATGCCTAGCCAGGTACATTCCAATTGGTGCATTGTACTCAATAATGGGTCTGATGAGGGAAGAGTAGAGGGGCACCACTACATCTTTAGATCTTGATGCGAACCCTTTCGTGATCAGATGGGTCATATAGAAGGATTTTCTAACCACCTTGGCAACATGGTTATCAAAGAAAAGCTGACTATCTACTTGGGTCCCTAGATCCCTTATTACTTCTTCAGATTTCAGGGGGTTACCTCCTATGTAGTAGTTTGCGGGTACTCTGTTTTTTCCAAAGGGGATTACTATGCATTTTTTAGCATTTAGCTTGAGACCATGGCTTTCACACCATGCATCAGTCTCATTAAGGCCCTTCTGGAGGATATCCATGTCGGTCGGAGACTCTATTATAGCACCCAGTTTGCAGTCATCCACAAACTTGGTCAGCCACAGCCCTTCAGTGCTTGCCTGTACTTCTGAGAAGTATATGCCAAACAGGAGGGCCCCCAGGACAGAGCCCTGAGGCATACCACTTGTTACTGGTCTGGATTCGGACATAATCCCACTACTCTTACTTTGTGGGATCTGTCTGAGAGCCAGTTTGTGATCCATCTTGTGACATAAGGGTTTATGCCCAGGTTGGTGAGTTTATCAATAATACCTGAATGGGGAATGGTGTCAAATGCTTTAGCAAGGTTAAGGTAAGCCGTGTGTACCTCCTTTCCCTTATCTATAGCCTGAGTAACTGTCTCAAAGAAGTCCACCAGGTTCAAGAGGCATGATCTGCTCTTGACGAAGCCGAAATGTTTGGGGTCAAGTGTTTGGAGGTTCCCAATCTCTCCATTTATGAGTTCCATAATGATTTGCTCCATTGCCTTACAGATCAGGCTGGTCAGGCTTATTGGTCAGTAGTTCCCAGGGTCGGTTGTGGGCCCACCCTTGTGCAGTGGAACCACCGTTGTTGTGCGCCATTCTATGGGCACATATCCTGTCGAGAGGCTGAGACTGAACAGGGTATTCAGATGTGGGGTTAATTCATTTTGGTGCTCGTATATGACACAGCCCGGGACACCATCTGGTCCCATGGAGGCAGTGTTTTTAGCTTTAGATAGAGCCTTATTAACCAACGTATCAGTAACAATTGGAGTTACACAATCCCCTGGAAAAGTAATAGGCCCTGTAGGTGGGGGGGGGATTTGCACTGAACCTATCAGCCAAGATGTTGGCAATGTCAGTGGGGTCAGTGTATTTTGTTCCATTTTGTACTAGCTCAGAGAAGACCTGAGCATTGCCATTTAGGTTTTTGATGTAACCATAGAAGGCCTTATGGTTATCATTGGCACCCTTGACAACCTTCTTTTTGAAATTGGCTTTAGTTGACTTGATGAGGGCCCTCAGTTTCTTACTAATGCTGATCAGGGATGATTTTTCTACTTGAGATTTGGCCTTTTTTGTATAAGTATCCTCCTTTTATTGTATAGTTTGCTTATGGCCGGGGTCCACCAGATTGGTTTCTTCTTGCTTGAGGAAGGAGTCTTGGTTTTATTTGGGATGGCACGGTCCATGCAATCCTGAAGATGTATATAAAGTGCCTTGGTGTAGGATTCTGCATCCTGGATATTATTATCCTTCTGCAAGGGAATAATTTCCACTATAGATGCAAGTAGTTTGAAGTTTGCTTTGGAAAGGTTTTTTACAATGGTTTCTTTGACTGGGGGAGGTGGAGGGGTGAGGACATCCAGGGTTATCAGTTTGTGGTCTGATCTGACCAGAGAGGGAGTGATAACGGGTGTGGTACAATGGGCGCCCATATTTGTGATGACTAAATCCAATATGTTGTCCCCTCTAGTTTGAGAATATACCAGTTGTTCAAGGGCATTTGCATTTATAAATTCTATGAACCGCTGGGCATAGGAGTTAGAACTTTGGTAGTTCACCCAGTCTATACCAGGGTAGTTGAAATTACCCAAAATTATGGTGTTGGGTAGGACCTTTATATTTTCCAATGCCTCAAGGAATGCTGAGTGAGCATCTTGGGACATGGTGGGTGAGCATAGCAATAGTGTAGTGGGCAGGGCATTCGCCTTACGAGCAGGCAGTCCCGGTTCAAGTCCCACTACAGCCCATTCCATTAACTCCATATGCTGTGGAATAAAATCCCGGTCCATGTGAGGCAGAGCACCTCGCTGACTCTGTTCAAGAGAAATCTAGACCTGTGGATGGGAGATCGTAGGTTTACCCCGGGAATCATCTCTGTGTCACTGCTGGACAGAGGCACAACAAACTAATGGGCACAGTATTTTTTCATATAAGGGGTGGCGTAAGCCACAAAAATTTGGGCTAGGCTTATAAATGCCTTAGGGCAGATAGCCTAGTATAAACCTATGAACCTATGAACCTATCTATAACAGGCTATGACTTGAAATGTGGTTTTGCCTGCTGCTAGTTGTGCATGGATGATCTCTGGGGCATCATGCTGCACCACTAACCTGGAGATGTGGGTATCCTTGATGAATATGGATACACCTCCACCCTTTGTACTGCAATCTGGTAACTGAGGCCAGAAGGTATGATATGAATTGTAACCTGGTAGTGCTGGGGTGCTCTCTGGAGCCTTGAACCAGGTTTCCGTCACTGCACAAACATCAATTTTCTCCATACTGAGGAGTGCCTCGAGTGCATGCATTTTGAGGTTGAGACTTCTGGAATTGAGTAGCATTACCCTGGCATTTTTGGTTACCTGTGCTGGTTACAGTGGTTGGTTTGTCCTTTGAGCCTTGCCTAAAAAAGGCACTATGAGGACAGCACTGTGGGGATGGCACTGTTTCTTTTTCAGATTGGTACCTAGTGCCTCTGAATATGTTTTTGTGTATTTATGTGTATGTTTTGCCGGTGCTTGTTTTGTAGATCCATGTGTGACTGGTAGTGTGATGCGAGTGTGTCTCTTCTCCTCTTGACTGTCTGTTACAGTCATGGGATGAGAGTGCTTAGCCTCCAGTCTAGCTGTGTATTTGCATCTCTCACAAGTGTTTGTGTCTAGAGGTAAGAGGAGATGGTTGTCTGTATACATGAGGCAGTTGTGACATTGCCTCAGGATGCCCAATTCCACCAGATGAACTGGAGAGTACACCTGAAGCTGATCTCCGGACATGCTTGGAAAAGTGAGTTTCACTTGTCTTGCGGACAGTCGAGAGTCTCTGGCTTATGAATCTGTCCCTCCAGCATGTTCTGTTAATTGTGCTAATGAGGTTGAGGTGTCTGGAGCATGTGGTGTGGAGGGATTGGGATTTCTTTAGATGTAGCATTTCTAACAGAGCTGGGTCAAACATGGCTTTGTAAGGTAAGCAGAAATCGCCTTTAAGTAGGCGATGAGACAGAGAATAGTTGGGGAATTTTGAGTCTGTCCATATAGGACAAGTGTTTAAAGCCTAAGATCCTCTTTGTGAGGTACATTTGTGGCCTCTCCAGTTGTTGCAGGTGTCTAGTGAGATACATGCCAAATGGGGTAGTGCACTCGATGACTGGCCTAATTAGGGAAGAGTAGAGGGAGACAATGACCTCTTTCTTCCTGGATGCAAAACCCTTAGTAATGAGATGCGCCACATAGAAGGACTTTCTGACCACAATGGCAATGTGGTGATCAAAAGAGAGGTTGCTGTCAACCTGTGTTCCCAGATCTGTTATAATGCCTTCCATGTTCAGTGGACTACCATCAATGTGGTAATTCATGGGAACCGGGTTTTCCCAAAGGGGATGACAAAACATTTTTTGGCCATGGTTCTGACACCAGCCGTTGTTCACCGTGAGGCCTTTCTATAGGATGTCAACATCACTTGGGGAGTTAATAATAGCTCCCAACTTCCAATCATCTGTGAACTTTGTCAGCCAGAGCACCTTCATGTTGGCCAAGACATCAGAGAAGAAGATACCAAACAGGAGATGACCCAGAACTGATCCCTGTGGGACTCCACTCATGACTAGTCAGTATTCTGACTTGGAGCCAGCTACTTTCACACTGTGGATTCAATTTGTGAGCCAGTTTGCAACCCACCTAGTGATACAGGGGTTGATGCCTAGCTTAGTGAGTTTTTCTATGATTCCTGAGTGGTGAATGGTATGAAAAGCCTTGGCCAGATCAAAGTAGGCTGTATGAACCACCTTGCCTTCATCCAAAGCTCTGGTGACTGATGCAAAGAAGTCAACCAAGTTGAGAAGGCAGGATCTACCCTTCACAAAACCAAACTGTGTGGGATCCTGAGTTTGGAGATTCCCTGTATCCTTGTTTATTAGGACCATGATGATGCATTCCATAGCTTTGCATATCAGACTTGTCAGGCTAATGGGGCAATAGTTCCAAGGGTCTGTAGCCACTTTTCCTTTGTGGAGAGGGTTGACTATAGCAGTGCACCATTCAGTAGGGACAAATCCTGAGGTGAGGCTATGTTTGAACAGGGCACACAGGTGAGCTGCCAGTTCACTTTGTAGTTCATGTAGAATATAGCCAGGGATATTGTCAGGTCCCATAGAAGCTGTATTCTTGGCCTTGGACAGTGCTGTTTTAACCTGTGCAGCAGTAATACTGGGTGACTGGCAATCTACTGGTATTGTGATTGGTCCTTTGGGGGGAGGGATAAAGTTGGCACTGAATCTGTCGGCCAGTATATTGGCAATATCTGTTGGCTCAGTATAGGAGGTATCATTGTGCACATAACTATAGAAGGCCTTGTGGTTGTCTTTACTATCTGCTGCAGTTCTGTTTTCATAGCTAGCTTTAGAGGAGTTGATGAGGGATCTCAACTTTTTGTTGAGGCTGATAAGGGAGTTTTTCCAATCTTTGGACGTCACTTTATTCCGCATCAGTTTCCTCCTTCTGTTATAGAGTTTGTTTATGGTAGGGGACCACCAGGTTGGCTTCCTTTTTTTTGGAGGAGAGTGTCTTGATTCTATTGTGTATGGTGAGATCCATGCTTTTGTGTACGTGTTTGTACAGTGCATTGGTGTATGATTCAGTGGTCATACAACTATTCTCCATTTGCATGGGTGCCATGAAGTTAGCCACCTCTGTTCTTAGGAGCCCAAAGTTAGCTTTGGAGAAGTTTTTCATGGTGATTACCTTTGCAGGGGTGGTGGGAGAGATGTGGATTTCCAAGGTGATTAGTTTGTGGTCAGCTCTAACCAGGAGGAGTTGACTATTTGTGTAGAGCAACAGTTACCCATGTTAGTAATGACCAGGTCAAGGATGTTGCTACCTCTAGTGAGGGTAAGAACGAGCTGGTCCAGGGCATTGGAATTAATGAATTCCAGGAAACGTTGGGCAAGTGTAGTGGTACATTAGTAGTTTTCCCAGTTAATGGAGGTGTAGTTGAAGTCACCCAGTATGAGTGTGTTAGGCTGGATCGTAATATTCACACTGTTCATAGTATATGTAATGTGTACATTTTAGCATTGCATACAGAAATATATGTTGCTATAACTTTTATAAAATCTCTTGCTTTTTCAACATATACAGAAATCATTGATGTTTATATGTACTATAGCCATATTGCAGCTATTTCCTTGCTACACTAAATATTTTCACATTTAAGAAATGTGTGCTTTAAGTATATCACTTAGATGAGTGCACTAACCATAAGTAGATGTATATATCAATACACTGGTCTCTTTGCTACGTGCAAAAGACAAGCCCTGAGATTCAGTGAATTTCTTTCTACCTATGTTAATTGCTACATGGTATAGCTGCAATGAGAAATAGCTCATTTGTGGCTCATTACTGTGTCTCTGAATTGAGGACTGGACTGTCAGACCCTGACCACTGTACTGTTCTTCCTAGCAGCCCATGTATCACGTTAACATAGGCACCTTTTCAATTTATATAAGCACACATTCATACACACACACACACACACACACACACACACACACACACACACACACACACACACGTGCATTCATTCATGGCCCTACAGAGCACCCACACACACACACACACATACATACATACACATATACACTATGAGATCTGCTAATGGTTGTAGGTGGTGTTGAGCATTTTAAAAAGTCTGACAGCTTGCAGGCTATCAATTAAGTGATCACAGTCTCTTAAGTATGTAAACTGTACAATAGACAACTGATAAGCTATCCACAAATTATCACAATTACAATTCCTTAACTGGCAGCTTGTAAGAAACTTTTTTAAGTGTTTGGCAAATGAGGAAGGGGAACCAAGTGGGTGAAATTGTTTGGGCACCAAACTCCCTTGCTACAGTTCTGTGCCTACATTTTGCATTTGGATTAATTTTCCATTTCAGATATAGCATTGCATCTGCAGCAGGGCTAGCCACCTGGCAGTGTAAACCTTGGCTCTAGATGATTGTCACTGTGAAGTTACACCCCAACAACATGTGCAAAAATGGGGAAAATGGGTTGTGGATGGATGGATGGATGGATGGATGGATACTGCAGTACATGGGGAGGTGCTCCACTCCTAAGGTTCCATCAACCCAAGAATGAGATCTGTGGCCCTATCTGTCAGCTCTGGTAAAGGTCAGTAAGTCTTGAGAGTACTTCTAAGTGAATAGTGGGAGAAATTGTTTGCTGATAGGGCTTACACATCACTCTATCAAACACATTGCATTTTTCATTAAATGTTCAGCAGTGCATGTGAGAAAGAAAATAAATGCATTATAGCTGCATAGTACAACACTATAACAAAACAATATCATCTACTGATGTTAGCAAATCAAAAATAAAAATAGCATGAAACAAGTAGCAAGCAAGCAATTGCCCCTGGAGTTGAAATCAACTCATGGCAAGACCCTATAGAATTTTTGTGGCATATTATGGAAGTAGATTGCCAAGCCTTTCTTCTATGCAGATACTGCTTCTGCCCAGTTGTTCCACAGCCAGGTTTTAATCCCAGGTCTAACAGATGGTAATCCTGCACCTCATCCTCTGTGCTAACAGGCCAGGATATGAAACCAGTGCTGTACTATCTATACACACACTGCAATGCCAAATGGCCATCTGATCCTTCATAAACTAGCAACACTGTCCTTGCCTTTAGTATTCAGCAGACCAGTTTTCACCCAAAATAACTTTACTAAAATGCCACACATAAGAGATAAATTAAAAAAAAACAGATATGAACCCTTCTTGTCAGTCTGCATTTTAACCCTCATTCTCCTGGTTACATGTTTACCTACCATTTTGCCATATCCTTCCTGCCCTAAGGTCCCTTTCACCCTTCTAATTTCTCTCTTTTTACCTGTTTTACCACCCACCAAACATGCTATATTAGACTCAAATCTTTATAATTTGTCTGGGCATTCTCTCAAATCTGCACTCCCACACCACATATTTAAATATTAACCAAATTGTGCTCATCTTCCAAGTGAATTGCAGCTATAAGCTGCTGACAAGCTCCTTCCTGTAGACTTCGATTTGATTCTCTTAGTCTTTATTTTATTACTGTATGACTATGATGAAAGAAAAGTTTCAAAATATTCTGGTTAGCCTCCAAAAGAGGCACTTCTGCTTTCTGGGTCTGTCTTGTTAAAAATAATACAAAATAAAAAAAAACTTCATTTACTCCTTCAACACAAATCTAGGCTAACACTATAAAATTCAGTTTAATCTAGCTTATCAATTCCTAACCTGCTGCCCATCTTCTTTCAGAAAATTTTCCCAGCCATGTTAAAATTATGGAAAGAATTTTCTTCTACCCATAAAGATGCCTCTCTTACATACCATTTTAATTCTGTTTGTTTTCACCCTATTTTATACACTTTATCATAGTTTCATACTAGTCTTGCAGTCGAGGGGAGCACTGCCAACCTAGTCCAGACTCCCAGTTGCCCCCAAGCACTGTCTGGTTAGGTGACATGCACATGATCACACAGCAGGCAAATTAGGGCTCCTAGAATCAAACCTTGTACGACAGGAAGTACAGCGCACAGCCTTGACCCTCTGCACTAACTGTCCTCCCAAAAAGTTGACTGGTGGGATAGTTGGTTCTATTCCTACTCTCCACCCTCTTCATTTCTCCTTGAGTTCACTTACTCCATTCTTGTAGTGTGATTTTCAACATGTGGTGCAACTGAACTAGATTTGTATAACCTCTTATTGAATCCCAGACCATAATTTTCTTTATTGTGTTTTTTTAATCCTTATTAACTCCATACGGTATAGTGCATTTACAGGTAATCCTCATGCATGGTGCACCATGTCTCATCAGTGGTTTGCTGCTTAATTGTCAACCCATTCCTCTCCCTCCTACCTGGATTTACCTTTGTCCTCAGCCTCTCCTTCCTTATGGTATGATTTTCACTCTTGTAACATGCTAATACATCTTCCTACTGCTTTTTCATTTTCCCCTTCTCTCCTTCCCTCATTCTAGTCCATTTCTGCCATATTGTCCCCATGTCTATTATGTAATTCATGTTCCTGTCCTGTTTTTGTCACCACTAGTTTTGAGTGATGATGGCTTTAACTTTGCTTCTCAGTACTCTGATAATGTTCGTTTAGCTTTCTTTCCTGATGCTGTTCTCGTACGTTATGCCCCATATACAGAACTCCAAGTATTCTCTGCTTCATTTTGAATATGTCCCCCTAAATCTTCAGTGCCTGCTTCTAGACATCTTGTGCTCATCCTCAGTCCAGGAACATGTGCATCATTCCTGATTCTTCCTGTTGACATCTCTAGTATCTACTATCCTCTTTTCTGCCATCCTTTACTAATTTTATTGGGATTAGATCCCTAGATCCCATCTATATAGTGTTATTACACTTTGATCTCCTACTCCACGTACTGCCTGCATGTGTCTCACTGCTTGAATTGTCTTCCTCCAGGATTTCATAACTTCCTTCTACCCTTCATCCCTTCCCCAGTTCTTTCTCATTCTCTCTTCTTAAACTTGACTCTTCTTTGTATTGGTTCTTCATAGATCTGTTAGGTCCTAAGCCTTCCTAACCTCTCCCATTTCTTTAAGGGTGCTACTCTCTCTCCTTTTGCCCTCACTTCCTGTCTGTTCCTTTCTTTTTGTTGCCCTCTCTGTATTGTTTTTCCTGGTCTCCATGAGTACAAAGTAGTTCTACCAATGGATCTCTGATATGCCATATTTCTGTTTTAATTCATCTGCTGTTTTAACTTTTTCCGACCATCCTTTTCTCTGCATTCTGAATCTTCATCTTCAGCTATTCCACATCTCCTCCGGATTTCTTTATTCAGATCTCTTTCTACTTGAAGGCTTGACAGCCGAGGTGCTACAGGGTGTGAAAAGAGAATAAACTGTTTTGCTTGAAGATTGTGCCTTCCTTTTGTGGTTCCATTACATTCTTTATTTTCTTCCCAATCTTTGCACCCACCATCCTGCTCACCATAGTTTTTGAGGCTCCCTACACCCCAATTCATGCATCCTAGTTATTTTAGTGCTGCTTCATTCATATCCATAGCCTTTATTCTCTTTTGCTTAACCTCTCCTTTTCTGTTTCTATCCAGTGAATGACGTTACATGTCAGTACATATGTAAGGACATGTAGAAGCACCAGCCCCCCCCTTTCCTATTTATTATCATTATTTGCCTTGCTCACTTTTACCCCTTGCCTTTATTGGCCCAGTCCTCTATGTCTTTTTGCATTTGTCATGGCCTTTGCCTTAGGGTCTATTTGTATATAGCACACTGGGAGGAGAATTATTGGTAGTATCATCATCCTATCAATATTAATTCTCTGAAGCAATAAATCTTCTTCGCCTCCATGAAGTGTATCCTTTACTTTTCTCCAACTTCCTCTAGGTTTTTCCCTATTGTCTCTCTCACCATGTTCTTAATATAGAGTCCTAGGTACCTGGGGAACTCTGCATTTTTTATCTCACATATTTCTAGTTTCCCTGTCCTTTTTTCCTAATCTTACTTCCACTTTATTTTTGTTGTTAGTCTCACCACTTCCTTAAATTTCTCAAATTTATTATATAGCATTATATATATATATATATATATATATATATATATATATATATATATATACACACACACACACACACACACACACACACGCACACACACACACACACACACACACACACACACACACATAGACACACACACACACACACACACACACACACACACACACACACACACACACACACACACACACACACACACACACACACGCACACATGCACACACACACACACACACACACACACACACACACACACACACACACACACACACACACACACACACACTCACATTATTTTATTTTACTCTTTCATAGTTCCTATTGCTGGACCACTTCAGCATATAACACAAACTGAGATTGTATCCCCTCCTTTTCTTCAGGCATTGCTAAACTGTGTCTGACTTCCACAGCCAGTTCCTTAGGATAACAGTCGTCCTTGTCTAGCCCCTCTCTTTATAGTTATCTGCTCAGCTACTCCTCCATTTATAAGTACTTCAGTATCTGGATCTTGGTATAAGGCCTGTATCCACTGTATTAACTTTCCCCTATCTGCCTATGCTACAGTGTCTTCCATATGAACTTGCACTTTACCATATCAAAGGCCTTCTGCAGAAAAGGCACAATCCCACCTTTCCCTTCTTGCTTCTGTTCTTACTTGTGCATAAATCGCAGCAGGTTCCACCAGTTTTTTCTGCCCTCCTTCCCTTCATTAACCTATTTTGTCCTGCTTGTATTACTTTTGGCAATACTTCATCCAATCTTCCTGCTAATACCTTTGCCACCATCTTGATTTCTACATTACTCAAAGAGATAGACCTATAATTTCCCACCTCTTCTCTTTCTACTCCCCATTAGGTATCATGATTATCCTGGCCCTCATCATACTTTTAGCTATTTTGCCCAAATCCTATATTCTCTTGTATTCTTGTTGGACCACCCACATTTCCTCCCCTCCCCATTTGTAGAACTCTAGGGGAATTCAGCTGACCCTCCAGTTTTCCTGACATTTGTATATGGCTTACTTAATCTTATCCCTTGTCACCTTTGTATTCAGCTTGTGTCTTTGCTCATCTTTCAGTGTATAGTCCCTCTACATTCTTTCCCAGTTCCATTTTGACACTGGTCACTTGTTGTTTGTAAATCTCCCTGTAGCATTCCTTCAATCTTTCCCTGATTGGCTTGTACTCTTCTACATATTCTTTATCTTCTTCCCTTATCCTCTCTGCCTGCTTTTTCTAGTATCTCTTGGCTAGGTGCTTCTCGTGTGCCACCCCCAGTATCCCCCAGTAGTCCCTCTAATACCAATGTTTAACGTCCTGCTCCTTAACTTTATCTATTTATTTTTATTTGCATTTTGTTTACAGGGAACGTCCGTTGGGCCAACAAGATCCATTTTCAGTGATGGCCCGGGGAGAAAAGCTCCACAGTACAAGAAATTAACAAAACTGAATTACAAAACTGAGTTGCAAAACTGAAATTACAAAGAGAATTACAAAACAAAAAAGTTACAAAGTGCAAATATATACAAGTGTAGAGAAGAGACTATGATTGAAAATGAGCAAACGTATATTATAATCAATAGTCCAATCAGAACAATAATTATAAAGTAACGATCTACATAGCTTAATGTATCTATAGTCTCATCTATAGTGGTAATATCTCACACAGAATAGTACTGATAGAAAATAGGTTTCTCTGATTCCATTCTTATTGTTTTTTCCTGTTCTGTAGTGCTTCTATTCTACTTTCATTTCTTCTAGCTTCCTTCTGTATCACCTCTAGCTTCCTCTCCAGCCTTTCAGCCATCCTTCCATCTTTCCTCCTCTTCTTTTTTTTTTTCTGTGCTGATCAGTTTTCCCAACAGTGATCTTGATACCAAACCAACAGTGTTCTTTCAGTTTGTCCCTGTCCCTCGTATTGTCTTGTATTGATTTTTTCATTAATTATTGCAGGGTTTCCTTGCTCTCTCCTCTCTTCCATTTATAGATAGACACACTCCACCCCCTTTGCATGTGTCTCTGTCTCTCACCTGTATTTATATCTCTTTTATTATTTTCCATGTGGTTTTCCTTCTCTAAGAACCAGTCTAGCCTACTTACCTGTACCAGAATGTTTCATATGACAATGTACTCCCATTTCCCTCTCATTTGGATACCTTTATCTTCATATGCTCAGCCACCATCACTATTTCATTCCTTGGTCTATTTCTTCTCTCATCTTTTTGTTACATTCCCACCTTCCATTTAACCTGACTTTTTCCAGTTCTGTGGTGACTTTGTTGTCCCTCCTACAAATTATCTCTATTCCATTTCTTCTTGTCTGTGCTCAGTTAATGAAACATGTCTGGGGATCTGGATTTTGCTACAGCTTGCCAGTGTCCATCTTTGTGTATCCTCTGTTAACGCTTCTTGATTTCCTGGTGTTGAAAATCTTTCATGTAATAACTGGACTAAAATCATTCCTTTTCATTGTTGTTCACTCTCTCAAATTATCCTAATGTTACTCTTTCTTGAGCGATTTTCAAGATCATCCATCATTTCTTCCTTTCTTTTTATTATGTCTGCTAGTTCCTGTATTCTGAGACTCTAGTCCTGCAGCTCAACTTTAATTGTAGCTTATTTTCTTCAAGATCTTACAGATTCCCTTGCTTACTTTCCACTTCTGTGTGCTGCTGTTCTGTCATTTGCTCCAAGGAACTCACATACTAGCTTACTGTGATTACTTTTTGAAATAAAAAGCACAGTTGATTCTCTGTCTTTGCAACTTAAAAACAACCATCTGTTCCTGCTTTTATTTCTGCTCGTTCATCTTTTCCTCTGGGTTATTTTTTTTTCACTTTGGGAATTATATTTTTATCCAATTTTTTTATAGGCCCCATTCAGAGCACTGGACTTAGGCAGCCATCTTGGCTGGACTCTCAAGCTCCCTTCTTCTTTCATTGTCACCTGTCACCAGTACCAAATTACTAGGAGTAACTATTGATCATAAGCTCAAATTTGACATACACATTACTCAAACCGTAAAATCTGTTAACAAAAAACTTGGATCCATGTACAGAATAAAAAACTTTTTAACTCCTACTGCCAAACTAACCATTGCCCGCACACATCTCCTCTCTACCCTCCTCTATGCCTCCCCAGTCCTTTCTTTTCTCAATAAACGTGAACTAAACATGCTCTCTCTGGCCTATAACCACATTGCTAGATTCATAACAGGTTCTCCATATCGCACCCACCACTGTCATAACCTGAGGCAACTTGGCTGGTTGGAACTGCCCAACCTTCTCAAACTCAACCAACTCACTGAAGCATGTAAAATAATTAATCAACCAGATAGAACCCCATCTCTGTCTAGCATACTGATCCCATACACTAACCTAAATAGTCTCCGATCATCCAACAGCACCCAGATCCTAACCATTAAAGCTAACAATTCTGGTGGTGATGCCCTCTTTGCCAACTCCATTGGCAAACCATGGAACTCCCTCCCAAACTACCTTAGAAATACTACCTCTCACAACCAGTTCAAAAGCAACCTGAGAGAATATCTCAAGACACAATGGCTATGCCCATGTCCTGAACCTGACTAACCTAACATATCTAACTTTCTTATCAAATCCATCCAGACCACTATCCCCTTAATTCTTGTTCCCATTTACTGATCTTGAAATCCTCTTTACCCCAAATATAAGCGGATGACTCTGGAATTCGTATATATACTATTAGTATATAACATATCTCTGATATGTATTACCAGCCGATCTATCTTTGTCTCATAGTACTTCTATATAAAATGTATTTTTTTACTAATCTTGTAAATGTAACACGTCAACTTTTTTATACTTTTTTAATAACTTGTATTTTTTATAACCTGTATTTTTTATAACTTGTTTTTTTCAACTTGTGATTTACCATTTATGTTGGAGCTTTTCTCCTCGGGCCTCTACTGAAAAAGGATATGTATCCAGCTAGACTAGCCCGGTTAACAAATATAAAATAAATAAAATAAAATAAATAAAAATTGTGTCTTTAATTGTGTCTTAACTGAGGTGTGGGGACATTTTGTTTTTAATTCCTGCACTCAATCAGCCTGTCAGACATTGCAGGATAGGGCAAATAAGAAGAATGCTGGTGTGCACTGATATATGGAAACAAAGAATATGAATGTGTCGTATTGCACACCAGATTTATCAGAAGATGCAGAGATAAGGTTAATAAAAAAGCACATCATCATGTTTTGACATAGACCCCCCTCACCACCAAGCCATAGCCTTCATTTATAAAACGGAATATGAGGAGGTGTGCAGTGCACTCATGACATGGGGTACAGCAAAGATTGAGAGGACCATCAGAAATAACATCTTTCTTCAGGGATTTATGTACTGGAAATGTAAATCCAAAAAACACTCCAAATGTTCAAATTTCTACACCTCCCAGGAAAAAAATCCATGTTACAAATTACATTTTTTTATTTTAATTATTTGCCGCCTGTATAGGTCATCAAATCTCCTGTGGGCTCTATTCATCCATGACCTTAGCCAGAAGGAAACAATCAAA
This sequence comes from Protopterus annectens, assembly GCF_019279795.1. Taxonomy (NCBI): domain Eukaryota; kingdom Metazoa; phylum Chordata; order Ceratodontiformes; family Protopteridae; genus Protopterus; species Protopterus annectens. Next base: position 477,299,186 of record NC_056730.1, read on the forward strand.
CATGTCACATCTCACATATTTGCCAAAACTAGTAAACATACTCTGCAGGGGACTATAGACCAATAGCCATACTTTGCCATTATGTAAAAATACTGGAAAAATGCAAGTGATAGAGTATATCAGGAAATATGAGTTTTTTCCAGCAAATAACATGGGTTTTGCTACAAATATTTTACTTATTTACTTAAATGTGTTGATCAAGGTAGAGTCCTGATCTCAATGGACCAATTTCAGCCTCAGCCCGGAAAGGGGGACAAGGAACATAGCCAGCCTTAGGCATATGCCAACTTGGCAGGTGCCTAGGGTGCTGCTCTAGCAGGTGTGTTTTTCCAGCATTTATTTTGGTTATTTATTATTTGTAGTAGAAAAGACACAAACAGTAGAAAAATGATTTATTTAAAAAATGTTGAATGAATACAGGAAAAAAACTGAAAAGCAAGACAAACTGTGGGAAAAGGAAGAAAAAAGTAATCTATATGGTATAGGTCAATCAGCATGGGGGTACCAGGTGATGTGGGGGGTGCTGTGGAGCCCTTTTCCCTAGGCACCAGTTTACCAAAGGTGGGTCCTGACAGGGAACTTGAAGCCATGATGTGAGTAGACTTTCTTTGTTGCTCCATGGTGAATGTCCTAAATAGTAAATATATTTCCAATTATTTAAGATAATGTTCCATTTTTCTGTGTTCTGAATCCAGTTGTTATTTTATTTTCACTTGTCCTATTAATAGGGATATTAGTCAGGATAGCCAAAACTGAGACCGCAAGTGGGACAGTTGAATTGGACATTGGTATCAAATCTGATAGACTAACGGGCTTAGTAGCTCAAATTCTTTTTTAGACACAACCTGTATCAAAAAAGAAACTACTGAGTTGAAGATTACTTTTGAAGCATGTGTCTTCAAGATGGCTTTTCTACAATCTGCAATGAATGAAACTCCAACCTACTAAGTTGCAGGACAGTGCAGTCCTTACTGCAAATCATAAAATGATGTTAAAGAAACTGCCCTAAAAGGTGATATAGCTGGATTAAAACTCTCACATGGATAGCCTACACATAGTAGAACTCAAACAAGTGGAAGAGAAAGGTAATATATGCAAGTTTCTAGAGGACACTCTGAACAACGCTCTAAATATCCCCTATTCTTAATGATTATAATTGAGGAAGCTCATTGCACTCTGTGACCTCCAAGGAGGGGGGGTTGGGCAATTCCCCTAGATAAGTAGGCTTCAGTTTATTTAAAAAGTTGGATAATTTAAGACTTCTCAAAGCTGCTAAGGAATGGTAGCTGCATATCCTCCATAGCTGCCAAGTTACACTATTCCAAGACTTTGCCCCAAGTAACACAGTGTGTGAGATGGGCCTTTGCTACTGTTTGTTCTTTATGTATTAAGAATGGGATTTCTTCCTGGTTATATTACCCAGCCACTTTATGCTTTTAGTGAAGGGACAGCACTAGGTTATTTTCCGACCCTGTCTTTGTCATGAAGCTTCTTCACTGCAACTTAACGGAGATAGTAGTGCCACTGACTCCATGGCAGAGAGGCCAAAGTCGCACAAACTTAGTCAGGATCAACTTGGCCAACTGAATGTCTGAAGAAGATAACTTGCTCCAGGAAATTTGCAGTGGTGCTTCCTAAGGAGCATGAAGCACATTTGTCTAGCCAGCCCAGCAGTAGCGGACTCACTGGAAAGGACTGGACTGTTCATATTCCATTATTGTGGACATTTTCTTTAAAGTGGCTGTTCCTTAGTAATACTACCACTGAAAACAGTTTCTTGTCATAACAAGAAATTGAGATAGAGGAAGGCTTTTTTGAAGAGATAACAGAAAGTGTGTGAACTAGAAAAGGCACCAAAACTAGCAGGAGGTATAAGTCTAACAAAAAATGAAAATGAACATTTACCATTGAAGCCAAAAAAGTAGGGGTCATAATATGAGTTAGAAACTGCTGGGTGTGCAGGTTTTCTCTGGATACAAATATATCGTGTTGGCTTTGTGTTCACAGCATTTGATTGGCTAATCCTCAGGCCATTTCTTGCTTTGTTCATTTGGAATTTGTCACCATGCTCAGTCATTTATTACATTCTTCTTGGACTGTGAGTGTGTTGATTCACATTGCTTTGCTTATTACTAACAAACTGTATTATGGTTTTACTTTTTTTGTTTAATGTATTAAGGTTAATTTCACCATCAAAATGCAGGACCTTTAGAGATTGATTTAAAAACATTACATCTAATAATGTTATATCAGGAATGTAAATTTATTACAAAATGTAAGGCTGTTTAAGACATTGTGGAATGAGGAATTAATATGCAGTCTAAATAATAAAGCAAAGACAGGTGATTTACTTGGTGTTAGATATAGGATAGGTATTGCATAAGAAGGTCAGTAATAAGGAAGGCAGATCAGTACTTGGACTGCTTCCAATCCAGGAAGGCTTGGTTACTCTAATCTCAGTACATGGAGCAGTATACCTGCACCAGGACTTTTTATGATTTTTTTAAGTCACATAGAATCCCTGATTAGGCAGGTGTGTCCTGTTATGGAGAGGATTTTAATGCAGTGCTAGATTCTGTTTGTGATAGGCCCACACATAGCCAGTAGCAGCATGTCAGAGCACAAAGAGTGCCTAATGAGGCCTGCTCACAATTTGCCTTAACTGATGTGCAGAGGCTTACACACAGCTTTGTTACCTCTAATGGTAGCTCTGTGAGTATGTCTGACTATTATATAATCCCTGTCTGCAGTCTTGCACATGGAAAGTTTGGACATAATTAAGGCCCCCTATACAGACAAAGTCATGACCTTGCAGTAGGCCATGTAGGGGAGATTAAATCAGATAGGTTATGGAGAATTAACCCACTCATACTGAAAGACTCCAGAGTAGTGACTGAAATTCAGAACAGTGTTAAGCACTACTTTTCAGTCAATCCAGTACATAGTCTCCTCCAGTTACTATAGTGAGTGTCCTTTAACCTGGAGCTGGTGATGGATTGCAATTAGTTAAAAGATATACTGATGACTAGTTGGAATGAGGGCATTAGAAGACTAGAGAGAGAGGTGGGAGAGGCCAGGCAAAGCTGTAAGAAGCAGAAGTTCAAGAATGTTGAGACTCTGTGGCTCTATAAGCTATTCCAGAAGTTTCTTGGCATATTAAATGAGGGCACTTCACACTTCTGTTTGAAAAGGGCTGCCACCAGTTTTTGTGCTGAGGGGAATAAGCACAGGAGCATTGTGGTGTGCAGACTTAGAGTTCATAGCCTACAGATTAAAATTGTGAGGGTCAAGGTGGTTGACTTGACGCCTGGGAGAATATAATTAGAGGAAGGGGAATAAGTGATACATTTTGCAGGTTCCATGAGCAGTTTTATTGAGATGCCCCTTTTCAAGAAGTGGGGAGAAGAATATGGGAAATTTTCTAGATGGGGCATATCTTCCCAAACTATCACAAGAGATTCATAGGTTCATAGGTAAGTACTAGGCTAGGTGCCCTTGTGGGCCATTTTAAGCCTAGCCAATTTCCCTTTTTGGGCTCGAAATAACCTTACAATTTAGCCTAACCCATCCCATAGTTGATAATTATATATTATACCCAATGAGAATAACTGCAGTCACAATCATACCATTGGTAATTTGAGGGAATCCATGCCACGCAGCAAGATTTATACAGAAAATCTTTATCACAGCTATCAGAATAACTACAGCTTAAAATGTGGAGAGGGCTGAAAGTACTATTTATCTTTTGAAATGTTTTGGTGAGTTTGCTTAAAGACAGAGGGCCCTTTGCATAGTCTTATTTATTTATTTATTTATTTATTTATTTATTTATTTGTTTGTTTGTTTGTTTGTTTATTGATTTATTTTTACATTTGTTGACCGGAATTGTCCGAATGGATACATGTCTATTTTCAGTGGAGGCTCGGGAAGAAAAGTTCCACACAGTAATGTGATATATACAATACAACAAACAGACAGTTTATAGAATACATGAGACACACTGTTTATACAAGTTTTTTAAATCAGAAATTAGCACTATACAAGTGTAGGACAAAATACAGAAGATAGAATTATGAAATTCTGCATTAGGACACTTAGTATGCATTATACAATTGAGTTAAAGTTCGTGAGACACAGAGATGATGCTAGTCAGGATTAGAGCAAGGGCAGAGCCAGTGTGATTTAAAATATTTTTTGAAATTTTCTTTGCATAGTATAAGTGAGGGTTCAAGAGTAAGGTCAGAAGGGACTTGATTCCAGGTTTTTCCAGCCGAGTTGGCAAACAAGGCATCACCAGCTGTGATGTTGGATTTGACTATTTGGATCAGTAGTCTATTGGATAAATTAAGTTTTCTCTGATTACTATATGGGCTGACAATATTTTTGAGTGCTGGTGTATTATCCGGGTGTTAGAGTATTTTATGAGCTACTATGAGCTGGTTAATCTGTAGTAGGGAAGGTAGTTCCAGCCACCCTAGAAGATTTAGATTGTGACCGTGGTGAGTCCTATAGGCTGAACCAGTGGCAAATCTAACTATATGGTTATAACAGTAGGATAATTTGTTAATTTCAGTTATGCGCAGGTTTGTGAGTAGAGGGGAGGCATAAAGGAAGGTAGATAGGAGATGAGAATGGGCAATAGCAGGTCTAGCAAGAGGAGTGAGGAAAGGTTTGAGCTTGTAAAGGGATCCAAGTTTTTTGTTTATGGTTTTGATGGTTTGATTGACATGTGCATAAAATGTAAGGTTATTGTCTATTATGACTCCCAGGAGTTTGGTTTGGGCTTCAGGGGAGATAATGGTCCCATTGTTAGATATTGTGGTAATGGGTGGAGGGTTGGAGCTATGAGTGGGAGTGAACAGGAGCAGCTTTTTTTTTAGGGTTTAATAACAGACAGCAATTAGTGAGCCAGTTTTCAACAGTATTGAAAGTACTCTGGGTTAAAGACTGCAGATCTGCTTGTGAGGTGGCTGAGCAGATCAACATGGAGACATCTGCATACTGAATACAAGTTGCCTTAGGAATAACGGTATGGAGGTCATTAATAAACATAGAGAACAGAAGGGGAGTCCTAGTATTGAGCCCTGTGGGACTTCTAAGGGGGATGGGTAGACAGGATGATAGCTTATCTTGCCATAGGACTGCCTTTTGACATCCAGGTAGATAGGATTGAAACTATTGGAGAGAGTGGTAGTCTAAGGAGAAGGCTTTCAGGGTATGGATGAGTAACTGATAGTTAACCATGTCAAAAACCTTGGATAGATCTAGAAAGAGAGCAGAGGAAAGCAGATTGCTATTACGGTTATGGTTAATGACATTAGAGAAACAGAGAAGAGCTGAGGTGGTGCTGTGGAATGGCTTGAAGCCGTGCTGAGAGTCAGCTAGAAGCTTACCTTGAATTAGGTGGTGCATGAGTTTTTTATGGACGCATTTTCCATTATCTTAGCTAGTGGAGATAGAATGGCTATGGGTCTGAAATTTGATAGTTCTATGCAGGTACTGCCTTTATGTAGAAGTTACTGGGTTCATAGATTGTTACTAGGCTAATGACCACTAGGGCCTTTATAAGCCTAGCCATGAACCACAACCTAATTTTGCCCCCGAGTATCTTTGGGCATCTATTAGGAGCGGGAATATTTTAGTAAGGAGGTAGCTTAGGGACTTTTGGGGAGGGGTATTGATTGGAGAACATTATACTTCCTGACTGCCTCTGTCCATCAGAGAGATGGGAGCCAGACTGAGGGTGAATTTGCAATTTCCCATTTAGTCCTTTGAGTCACATATCTGTTCCTCCAGCATGTAATATTTAGGTCACAAGTGAAGTTCATATCCTTGGATTTAGTGTTTCTAGGTTCTTTGTTCTGCAAATGTGCAAAAGATCCATCAGGGCTAGATCTAAGATGCCTTATAAGCCAGGCATAGATCGTCTGTCAGGAGCCTTAAGGATATTGAGAACAGAGACAGGGCATCTAGACAAATTTGTGTAGGAAAGGGTGTTCATGTGCTGGATTCTCCTGGTGATGAATTTTTGTGGGCATTCCAACTGTTGCAAGTGTCTCATTAGGTATATGTCTAATGGAGCATTGTACTCGATGGGTTTGATAAGGGCTAAATAGAGTGGTACTATAACTTTCTTGAACCTAGATGCCATACACTTACCTGGGTGACATAGAAAGATTTTCTTATTATGTTTGCTACATGTTGGTTGAAGGCCAATTTATTGTTTACATACGTTCTGAGATCCTTGACTAGTAGATTGACTCTTAGGGGTGTTTTATCGATGGAGTAATTAACTTGGGAGGACAGTATTCCAAAGGGAATTATAATGTATTTCTTGGTGTTGAGTTTTAAATCATGGCTTTGGTATCAGTCATTTGTCTGTGTTGGACTCTCTTGCAAGATGTTTTTGTCATGGGGGAATCTATGATAATTCCTAGTTTACAGTCATCTGCAAACTTGGTGAGACAAAGGCCTCTGATATTAGCCTTGATTTCTAAGAAGTAGACTAGTGACCTGTTTCTTGGGGTAGGTGGTCTCACCAATCCTGACTTTACGGGTCTTATCAGTGAGCCAACCAGCAATCCAGTGAGTTATGTAAGGAGTTATACCTAGTTTGGAGAGTTTGTCAACAATACCTGAGTGGAGTACTGTATTAAATGCTTTGGCCAGGTCATGATATGTGGTATGCACTGTTTTACCCTCATCCATTGCTTTGGTGACCTTCTCAAAGAAATCAACCAAGTTAAGTAGGCATGACCTTCCTTTAACAAAGCCAGACTAGGATGCTCCAGAGTCTGTAGGTTGCCAATGTCCTTGTTGATCATTTCCATGAAAATTCGTTACATGGCTTTGCTTATTACACCTGTCAGACTGATGGGTCTGTAGTTGCCGATGTCAGTTAATGGTCCACCCTTTTGAAGAGGGATGACTACTGCGGTCCTCCATTCACTTAGTACATAACCTGCTTTGAGACTGTAGTTGAGTGCCTCAAGTGGTCCTGATAGGTTGTGTTTTAGACTACTCAGGGGGCAACCAGGGATATTGCCAGGGTCTACCCATTGAAGCAGTATTGTTGTCCTTAGCAAGTGTTGCCAGAACCTGATCCCTGGTAATAGCTGGTGGGAGTATGCAAGTAAGGATTTCACAGTGGGTAGCTGGGGATGGGGTGCAGTTTGAGCTGAATTTATCAGTCAGTAGATTTGCTATGTCTTCCTGATCGGTGAAGGTAGTGCCATAAACCACCAGTTCAGCACACTGCTGTGTGTTACCTTTATGGTTACAGACATAGCTGACAAAGGCCTTGTGATTGTCCTTAGCCTGAGATGCTATCCTGACCTCATAGCTGGCCTTGTTAGACTTAATTAGTCCTTTTAGTTTCTTGTTTGGTTGAACCAGAAAGCTATTTTCTTTGCAGATGTTGCTCTTTCTGATTTTGGCCATGAATTTTTTGTTTTGTTTTGTTATATACACTGTTCAAGTGAGGATTCCACCAAGGGGATTTGTTTTTGGTGTATGTTTTTGGCTTACTTTTGGTAGGTATGGCAAACTCTATGCAGATATTTACATGTTTGTACAGGGTTTCTGTGAGTAATTCTGTATGGGTAGTTGTGGTGTCTGGATTAAGAGATCCTTGAATTTTGACAAATTGTCCCCTAATAGGATGTAGTTTGTCTTAGAATAGTTTGTAACCATTACAGATTTAGTTAGGTTTTCCAGGTTGATTTTTATTTCAAAGGAGACAGCTTTTTGATCTGACCTCACTAGTGAGGACATGGCATGGGATGGGAGGGGTGGAATACTCTCCCATGTTGGTGAGTACTAGATCCAACATATTTGATCTTTTGGTTGGATTGTGCACTATCCGGTCTAGAGTGTTCATGTTAATAAGGTCCAGGAAGCATTTTACCTCTGAGTTTGAAGCAGTGTTTTTTTCCCAGTCCACGGAAGGGTAGTTAATGTCACAAATGAATATGGTATTTGGTTGGATGGTGAGAGCCTCTAATAGGTCTAGATAAGAGTTGCAAAAGTCTTGAAGCATAGACAGTGACCTATAGCTAGCTAGGATATAGTAAGGGACTTTATCTAAGGTGACCTGCAAGTGGATGAACTCCATGGCGTCATCCTGTTTGACCAACCTGGAAGTATATTTGTTGTTAATATAGATAGAGACACCTTCACCTTTAGTCCCTGTCTGCACTGTTGTTGGTCTAAATGTGTGAAAGGCACCGTAACTTTGCACTGCCAGAGTACTTTCTGAGGCTTTAAACCAAGTCTCAGTAATAGCACAGATGTGAGGAGAGCTTGTAGGGTGTAGAGGTTTTTGTTTAGGTTCCTAGCATTGAGCAGTAACTCCTTAAGGTTGCTATGAGTCTTGCTATGTTGGAAGTTTTTTTTTTTTTTTTATCTTTGGCATTGCCTAAAAAGTCTCTTGAGGGTTGATAAAGTTTTAGCCAATATCTGAAAGCCTAGGGGGATCAGGTGCAGAACATCCTTGGCAAAACAATGTGGTCTGTTAACCATGTTCTCCCATGCTGAATGATATTTGATTCCCCTGGAGTGACACAAGAAATTAAGCCAATTACTACAATCAGTCATTTTATGCACATACTGTGGCATCAACCTTGGTGAAGGTAGAATGCTGCTCAGTGCAAGGCGTGTACATATCTTTGGCACATATTCAGAAAGAGCTCCATAGTGTCTTTTTTCACATAGTCTGGTGAGGTACATCTCAGGTCATTTACATCCACATAGCCTATGATAGGCTCATATTGATATATGGGGTGCAGTGACTTGAATGTGTGGGTGATATTGCAGATCCTGGATCCAGATTGGCAATTAACAGTTATTTTCTCCTTGTCTAACCTGGTGAGTGTGGCATCTGTGTGTCACATGATGGGATGCTCAATGACAAGAGCTTGTCTGCCTTATGGGTGTCATTCTTTGTAGACCATTGAGTGTAGGCTTTTGGTGTGTGCTTTAATGGCTGCTGAGGAAAGCTGTTGCCTTTATATGACTTAGGAAGTCTCTGAGGTTTGGGGAAGGTTTCTTTGAAGTGCCTCAGCATAAGAATATCTATGTATGTGATGAGTGGTACATCTGAGGGATGTATTGTGCATGTTTTTCACAACCTCATTTGTAAGTGAGATTTTTGCTTCCAAGGAAGTTGTGTATTTACATCCCCTCACATACTATGTTAGTTTCTTTAAGGATTAACAGGTTGTCTGAAAACATGAGACAATTGCTACATTGTCTCAGGATACCCATATCTACCAAGCTAACTACAAAGACATTTGTAAATTGCATATTCATGTGTTATCTGGTCTCACAATAAGGTGGGCTAATATAAGACTGAGTTTCAACAGGGGTCTCCTAGAATGGTGGGTGGGAAAAACTATACAAATACCTTACACAGCAGGCAGTAGCAATGAAAAAGGAAGGGGAGGGACTTTGGAAGGCAGATTACCATAAGGGGCAGAAGTGTGAGACACAGCCTTTAAACCCACAACAGGAGAAGGATGAGAGGGTTGGAGAAAAATTCAAGCTGCAAGAAAGTTATTCATCTTTTATCATGGAGAAAATCAGAAGTTAGATTCCTTTGTTTAGCATTTAGCAAAAGTGCTCCGCAAAAATCACGTCTTAATAGCCACATTAAATTCCTGGTACAGTGATATATAGATTTAAGCCTCCACCAATAATCCAGTCACTAAGCAGATCAGTTGAAAAACAGCTCTACCAAGGCCCCTACTCATCATGGAAACTAATGATCTCAGTATCATGGGGTGAAGTATGTAAGGCAATAGACAGCATAAGCAAAGGCAAAGTCCCAGGTCTAGATGGGTTAAATGCACAGCTATATAAATACCTCATCAACCAGATATCTCCTGCCATGACAATCATCTCTACATATTTTCAAACTAACAGAAAGATACATTATTCATCTCTTTCTTCTACCATAACAGTAATCCTCAAGCTAGTAAAGGAGGCTCCCATGGTATCAAACTACTGTCTGATCTCCCTAATAAATGTGGATTTAAAATTTGATGCAGAAATCTTAGCTGACCATATAAAGCTTTTTTTACCAGACTTAATCCTTTCCACCCAGGAAGGTTTTTTTTAACTGGGCTGCAGTAGTGCAGATCATTTCAGGACTGTTCACTTATAAATATCAGGAATGCAGTCAGTGGGATAGCCAGTGCTTAAAGAACTAGTTGACTTCAAGAAAGCCTTTGATTCTGTCAAATGGGCATACATTTGGAAAGTCTTATAGCAGATGGCTTTCCCTTTGGAGATCATATCCTCCAATCAGGTACTGTATGATAACCTGCAGGTCACTGTTTTAACTAATGGCTTGGTCTCCCACATTTTAGCTTGTACAAGGGTATTATGCATGGTTATCTGCTTTCCCTATGCATATTTTTTGTTAGCTACAGTATCTCTTTATAGTGTCCTGCAGTAGCCCTCTACTCTTGCAGGCTGATCTAGGTTTGGAGTTGAAGTGAAGGCCCTGTTTTATGCAGACAAATGTTTAATCCTTGCTTAGAATCCAAGGAAGGATCTTCTATTGATAATTTAGTTATTTGAGCAGCTCACCATTATCCTGGACTTAAGTTTAAACAAAAGTAAAATGAAAATGTTTCTAATAAATCTGCAGGCTAGGAGACTCTCATTTTATTTGGTAATGTTATATTCTCAGATATTTGGGTACTAATCATCATGTAAACCCATTGACAATGCTTGATCTAAACCTGTACCCAGTATGGGAAAGAAAACTTTATTTGGGTACACTCTTGAAGGAGGTAGAGCCTTTCTTTAATGGGAGGAATAGCTACAGTAAAAATGACTGCCACACCGCTCTTATTTCATGTCTTTTGTCATAAAGTGACCCTACCATACTTCAATTCTAACCAGTTTATTTGGAGCTGTGGATGAAGTAGGTTCTCTATATAGCTGACAGTAGCAACAACCATAGTCTCTGCACAAAATATTCCTAGTTGAGACAAGTATTCTTAGGCATGCACCTTGTACCAGGTATTCACATATTTGCAAGTCAGACTTCTGCTGTAGGCAACGTTAGAGAGTTGGATCATGAATGTATAGACCCTATGGGGAGTGAGCAGGTTAATCAGTACTCTCCCTAAGCATATGAAGGCTTGATACACTATATAACAAATGTTCTTAGCTCCACGAGAGCTTTATGGGTTTATTCCATGCGAGAAGATATAGTAAGTGGAGCCATTTTGGGGAAACCCTATTCCATGTAGATAGGCAGCAGCTTAGAGTTGATGTACTGGAACAATAACGGATGATGTGCTTGTCCAGTCTGATACTACTGGTGTAGGGACAGACAGTTTTGGCAGATTAGTGATTGCTATAATGTACGGTCTACCTAGTCAACCTTCTGGGCTTACCTGCATCTTATATATGTGATTGGTTGGTCACCACTTTAAAGCTGGCTTAAGGAATTGCTCTTTCTGGTGAATGTAGCTATATCCAGTCTTGTAAGGAGTACTAGGATTGTTAAGCCATTTAAAGCATCTAGGATGCACCTGGCATGATTAGTAATACAGGAGAAAAAGTGCAGTGAGCAATTCATGATAAAGACTCTCTATGCCTCTATGCAAAGGAAGAGGCATCTGAGCTATTGGGGTTGGTTAGGAGACCGATATATATATATATATATATGTATGTATATATATATATATATATATATATATATATATGTATGTATATATGTATATATATATATATATATATATATATATATGTATGTATATATATATATATATATATATATATATATATATATATATATATATATATATATATATATATATATATATATATATATATATATATATATATATATATATATATATATATATATATATATATATATATATATATATATATATATATATATATATATATATATATATATATATATGAGAATGCAATTCTGTTTTTTTATGCTTAGTAGGCCCTGAATACTATTGTGAGGAAGGGGTTAATGGTTAGCTCTATATGTTCTGATTGTTTGAGGGAGTAATCTATCAGCACTGCTTAAATTCTGGAACGGTGGGCCTGTGCAATATCCGTGGTCCAAAAATCACAGCAGTTTCATCTGAGTGGACTGCATCAACTGTATCATGTTTAAAATAATTATTTTTGTTAAGTTGGGCACAATGTAATAAGTTTATTGGGGCAATTCAAAGACTCTGTGTATTGTGCTTTTTCTTCAAATCTGAGTGATATGGAAAGGTAGGCTGCTGTGGGCATGAGTAATAGAAGGAATATTCACAGTGAAATCTACTTATTGGCAATATACAGTGGTAAAGCAAGAAGACATTGTTAGACCAGCTTTATTAAATACTTGCAGTTGGTCTGCATACAGGGGATGTCATGTTAGCCTCTTTAGTTGACCATCTTTGTAATGTTTCATAGTGCACATTTGTTTAGTTTGCTATGTTCATGGGTTCATAGTTAAATACTAGGCTATCAGTCTGCAGATTATTACAAGCCTGTCTAGGAACTAGAGGCCAGAGACAAACCTTGTATGTATGAGGTAAAGACCTTAACTATTATACAAACCCCCCATTGACTGGGAACTAATAATGGAGTGTACCATTACAGGGTTAAGGTTATGTTTCTCTGCCATTTTACTTGTTGGAATTTAGTGTGTACCTTAAACTTAAGTTACACAGTTGTATTTGCTTACTTAATTTATTTTCACTTCTTTTGTTATTTGAATAAGTTTGACGTTGCAAAAAAAGTCTCAGCCCAGAAAAAAAAAGACAGCAATAATACAAATGATTGCTATATATTACAATGACGCCATGAAATTAGAAGCAGATCATATGACATCATGTATTTTGGAACACTTCAGGCTTCAGTGTCACATGTGTAGTGACAGTTTACAGTGTGTGAAGATTACATGTCACACTGCACATTTAAACATATATAAAATGTACAGGATAAAAAAAGCAGCAGGAGTTGAAGAGGGAGGGTGGAATTGGTTTGTTGGGTGTAGGAAAGTAGACAGGAGCTATGGCAATACCGTACAGGTAAATGCATCATGCGTATTATCTGGTAGAATGTATTACTGACAGGGGTGGGGGGTGGTGTTGTGTTATATAGCATGTTTGATGGTACTTACACTTAGATTGACTTTAAAGGCAAGTCTTAAACTTGGTCCTGAATGTTGGATAACAAGATAATTTCCTTGAGATGAGGTAAAAGAGATTCACAGAATTTTGGGTTTTGTGTAGAGAAGTTGTGTTTAGTGCACTGAATTGTGGATGTAGTGGTTTTAAGTACAGACCAGTTGTTGGCTTCTGAGATTATAGGAGATATTTTTGGTGAGAGTTTGGCAGCTAAATAACTGAAAGTATTTCAATGTAGGAGTTTGGTAACTGAGAGAACTTTAAGAAATCTCTTGTGTGTCGGACTGGAAGTCATTCAGCTTTTGCTATTGTTAGACAGTGCTGATGTTATATTATATAATATATACTGAATTACTTCTATTTAGTGTAACAAACTACATTTATGAAGCAATGAACAAAGCAAACCTTACAGACTGTTAAACAGGGGGACTTGGTTAACATGAATTATCAAGCTGAGTTAAAATGGATTCTCGGGCTCGGAGCACATCATGCTCCTGGTCTGAATGAGCATGTTTCTATCCAGCCCACTCTGAGAGCAAGGCCGCTTAGAAAGAAATAAGCACTGTTCAGTGCTTATATTATTTTGTTTTACAATGCTATATAATATTTTAGTTGTTTTTATGTGAATTTAAGTATTTTTTCTTTGTATTTTGTGAATATAGCTCTGTATTAGCTTTTTGAATGTTTGATTAATTACTTAGCAACCAATGATTTAGCTTGTTACACTGATTGATGTCTAATTGATTCTAATATAAGTAGGATGTATTATTCAGTTTAGGCAGAAATCTGATGAAGCTAATACGTGAAAGCACTTATCTTTGTTTGTCTTTTTCATTAAATTGATATATTGAATCAACATGTTGGCGTTTTTCCTGCTGTGGACCACTTTTAGCATTTTTGCTCTGTTATATTATATAATATATACTGAATTACCTCTATTTAGTGTAATAAACTACATTTATGAAGGAATGACACCAAAAATCTGGACAAAACAAAATATAATGGAGGCTAAAGCCCCAGAAATTGGGGAATTTTTTAAATATTGCTGTTATAAACTTAGAAAGTTGCTAGAATAAAAGGTCTTGTGTTACCATACATTTTCTGAAGGATATGAAGTCAGAAACTCAAATGCTTGTCATTATATAGTGAATTCAGTCCTCACTAATCTGTGACAAAAAACCAGAAAACCAGAAATTTTATGAGTTACTGAGTCAAAAATCTGGACATTTGAGAAGTATGATTTGACCTTCAACGTATAGCTTGTTACAGGTCCCCTTCCATAGTCCCATATGACCATGATAAGTTATCATTCCTAGAAAACACCTCTGTTAAAGATGGATCACTAATCCTCGGTGACATCAACAACCCCTCCGTAGACTGGATTACTTGTACTTCTAATTTTGGCTATACACAAAAGATTGGGTGAATGAGAATTTCCTGGAACAACTCCTCCTCAACCCCAACAGGAGCAGAAATATCCTGGACCTAGTTCTAGTTGGCTCCAGTCTATTCCCTGCCTATGGTTGGTCCTTTTGTTGTTAAAACCGATCAACAACTGCTTATGTTTACTGTTGAGACATTCTCTCCCATCATTATCAACACCATCCTCTTAAGAGACATAAAAAAGGAAACATTTTACAATTTCATGGCAACAATCACAAAATTCTCCCATGATAACAACAAAATGGAACCAGGATATGTAGCAATCTATGTCAAAGATCTTTATGCTCATGACATGTCTATACCCATAAGGACCAAAAACAACAGCAAATTCAACAACAAACTTGTAGTAAAAAAAGTTCAGAAGACTGGATTAACACCCGGTTTACACCTCAAGGTGACAATGAACATGGAAAATAAATAAAACAGGTTGACCACGGCTGAAAAATCCAAGTATACGTCCACTTCAACAAAATATTCTTTAATAAAGAACAAGAGTAAGCGCTTTCACAATCTAAAACAACTGATCGCTTCTTCAGACTCATTAAAAATTAATTAAAACAGCAGTTTTTAAACCAAATACATCCAATCAAATAGAACTATTCTATGACATCATCCAGTGTATTTAAACTAAATTACTAAATTATTCATAAATAAGAGAGATACAAATGCTTTAGCAAAACACATAGAGGAAGAGAATATAAGACATATTTTCAACTTTATGGTCATAGAAATAATAAGTAACAATAATAGGGGAGGGGACATTAAGAATAGAGTAGAAGAAGCAGAACAGAAATGGATCATATTACTCCAAGCAGATAAGCCCCTTGGATTAAATAGTGCTGTCTCTCTGAAACCTTTTTTAAGTCTAGACCATTAAAACATTAAACAGCTTAATAATGTTTTGTGTTTTTTATATATTAGCTCTATAAATGATATGTGTATCTATAAGAATTATAGGATACTTCAATTGTTTTTAATAGGGCCCAAGATACTCAGTCATACATTTGTTGTATTTTAGAATTTTTGAATAATTTAGTGATTTAGTTTAAATACATTGGATGATGTCATAGAATAGTTCTATTTGATTGGCTGTATTTGGTTTAAAAACTGCTGTTTTAATTAATTTTTAATGAGTCTGAAGAATCGATCAGTTGTTTTAGATCATGAAAGTGCTTACTCTTCTTCTTTATTAAAGAATACTTTGTTGAAGTGGACGTATACTTGGATTTTTCAGCCGTGGTCAACCTGTTTTATTTATTTTCCATAAACAACAAACTAACTGGTAGTCAGCAGATATAAAGAAACTTTACAACAGAAGGAACAAACTGCTTAGATTACCTTGTAAGACCATAACTTTTCATTGCAATAAGAGTATAAAGTGCCTCAACAAGAAACTGAAGGCAGTTATTAAGACTAATAAATCCTCCTGAGAAAGTATGTTTGATTCTGAGGCTAAGGATATGTATGTCTTTCTTCAACAATGTTAGAAAACTAAGGAATAATCCACATCACAGCTCAGACATTATCTATACTAGGACCTCTTATTCAAATCCTAATGATACCAGCGGCGTGCTGCCTAACAAGTTTGCTGGAAATTTCTCCCTTGAAGATATCATCCCCACCCCACATATGTCACAGTATCTTCTCCACTCACTTTCTCCAAGGACTGTAACCTTACAGTGCTCTCCAAGACAAAAAAATACTTTTTCAGTGGATCTTGACAACATTCTGCATCATCTTATAAACAGTGTCAAACATGTCCTTGCTGATCCCCTTCTTAAGGTGTTCAACCTAAGCCGTTCCATGGGCTATGTTCCCAATCTATGGAGCACTGTGGTGGTGATGCCCCTTTATAAAGGTGGCCGCTCCACTGCCCCAAGCAGTTATAGTTCCATCAGCCTTATTAGTCTTGTCTGCAAACCCATGGAAGGTATCATAATCAATCTGCTAAATCTGAATATTAAGAATTTAATAAGACCAGACCCACAACAATTCAGTTTGTTAAGGGCAGGTCACGACTCCTCAATCTTGTGAATTTATTTGAAAAGGCCAAATCGACCGTGGACAGTGGTAACAATGTTCACCCTATCTACCTGGATCAAGCAAAAGCAGTTGATACCTTATCACATTATGAGACTGTAAACAAACTATTAGCCTTAAGAATATAGATCCCAATGTGATAAGATAAACAGCAAACTGCCTCTGCAGAATGCTTGCTCTCAGAGTTGGTGATGCCTCCTCATTTAAAAAAAAGATGACCAGTGGCATTCCTCATTGATAAATATCGGGCCCCCTCCTTATTGGTTTTTATTTCTCTGATTTCAGCACTGACAACAAAGATCTCTGGATGACTACGTTTACTATTGAAGTTTGATGTAGTTGTCAAATCAACAAATGATTCAAATTCTCTTCAAGCATTATTTAATGTAAAAGCCATTAAATGCCAGCATCATACGGCTTGTACAAATCACAACTTTCTGTGTCCCTTCAGCTTTCTGCTGCACCAGTGCCATGATATTACATTTTCCACAAATACACATTTTTATCTCTATTATCTCACTTCAGGTTTCCATCCTACATATACCATCTGAGTCCTGCCAAATAAAATAATGTACGTAGAGCTCGAGTCATTTTGAAATTAATAATTTCCTGCTAAGCTTACCTCAGCTGCACGTCTTCATTGTTCTGTTACTTTTCCATGCTAGGAGAAGTCACAGATCTTTAATTACAGTGGCATCCTGTTGTAGTATTGCTTATCTTTGTTACTGTAAAGTGTATTTATTTATTTTATTTAGCTGTATTATCCATTTAGCCAATGCCTTAACTAGGTCATCTGACAACAAAAAAAAAAAAAAAAAAAGAAAAAATATATCGAATTGAAGACCAGGAAAAAGTTACAAGTTGGCAGTTACTAATACACTGAGACTGAGATCCACAAATGCAGTATTATCTCCCATGGATTCTTATATGAATGTTATTACCACAGTCACACCCCATCTGTAAAAGCCGATTATGTCCCCCAACAGCTTGTGCTTGCATCAGCCACCTCTAATTACATCCCTGTACTGAGGCAAATACCCTTTCTTAAAGCTGACCTGAGGAGTATAGCTACCAAAGAATGCACATATGACAACATGTAGCTGTGAGTAATTATTCTACATGTGAAAATAGCAGTATACATATTCATACATATATGACACTCTTAGCTACTAAAAAATAGTTCTTCTTAACAGTGAAGTGGTAATGACTGCCTGTTTCAAGCCACTCTAGTAGTAACAAAATAATATACAATGCACAATGATGGGAAATGCAGTTCCCTATGCAAACATTTCTTATACACATACCAGGCTATTCATAAATGCATTGTGCAGTTGCATAAAACGCAACTTGCACTCTCAGCTTAATACACCACTGTTCACTGGTGTGATTTAAAAATATGGATCCTAGCAAAGAAAAGTGGAACACAGAAGCTGTTTGGCTGTTACAAATTGTGTGGAGGTAAACATGGTGCAAGGTGATGTAATATGTGTACCCGTACACTGGTTGTCTGTTACAAATGGTGTACAGGTGCACATGGTTATGGGTGATGTAATATGTGGCCTGGTATTCCTAACAGAGGAGAAGTGTTATGCAGCATTACAGCACTATACAGTGCAGCCAGGAACAGTAACCTATTATCCCTTACCAAGGTGCTGCTCCCAGTTGTTCTGCATTTTGCTGTTATGCTTATCTGTGAATCTTAAAAATGTTTCAGTCATTAGGCATGACAGCAGAAGCAGGGTCATTGCCATGTATAATGGTAATGAGTGGATCTGGTGCTGTTGGAGCTCTCACTAGCAGCAGGGTTACTGTGCACGGGGCAGGTAAAGGTGAAATTGTAGTAGCAGGGTTACCTGTACCACAGGGAATTCCACTCCTAGTATGGATCATGCCATGCAAAGGAGATGTTTTTTACTTCACCACTGAACCAGTGATATGCTGCTCAGCTCTGTGTAGTGAACAAGATATCAGCAGGGAAGGGAGATTTCTACACTGAAAAACACAAAAAACATCTTAATCTCATACATTACTCCTTTGGACAGGTCTGTAGGAAGACAATATTGTGTTTATGAAACATACATAATTTGAGAGGGGAGACATTGAGATGTTTGCATGTGCACTACATGCACAAAACACTAAAGCTACTCAGTGGTTTCAGTGGGTTAGGACTCCCTACAATGTCCTACCCCACTGTGTATTTTTGTCTATAAATCACATGAAACTTTGGTATGCTGTTTTATTGCATGCCATCCTTACTCTGCATTACACAAAGGTTATAAATAGCAACCAAATGTATCTTGGCTACTGTAGCAGGAGACAGCATTACAAATTGTCACATACTTGGTAGCACTCAACTTTGCCCAACACGTAGCTGCTGATAGTATGTGCACTCTCAGTATTCAATATTTGCAGGCCCTGGACTAGTGGCATACAGGGTTTAGGCATTAACTATGTTGAAGATGAGTCATATTTGACTAATGAATGGACTGGGTGGAGGAGTGTGGGAAAGATGGAGGCTGATGTCAGCTCACCACCATAATCGTGGGAGGGAGGCCATTTGATTTACTGGAATTGTGACACCTGTGGGAGTGCAAGTGTATTGCTTGCAACAATGAGCCTAATGAAATCATGCTGCAGTGATGCACATGTCAGGGGTACAGCTAGGGTGGGGTGAAAGGGGCAGTCACTACTCCTGATACAAGGTGTCAGTCAGTGCTATCAGCAGTACCAAATACTGCATTTTCTGTCATGGCTGAAGTCCTCAGTGCCCTGTCTGTGGTATTTAGCTGTATCAAGGCCACATGTTAGATTGTTTTCAATCCTCAAGTATGAGATGGCCCAATTTTTGGTCCCAACCTTGATTTGGGAGTTGGCTAGATTGGGAAATGGCAAGGCGCACCAGAATATCTGAACAAAGCTCTAGCACAGCTTACAATGGCTTGGTATGTATGATAAAAGGCATGCACCTCCTGTAAGCAGCAATTTCAGAACTCAAAAGCTGAGATTGGGAGGGTTTAGGGAGAAGGGAGTGGCCCCCATCTCTGAAACATGGATGATGCTCCCACTCCCGCTTCATTTGGCTGTCACTCTGGAGAAACAAGAAATAAGAAACAAATGGGTAAACCAATTTTATTTATTCATTCATTTATTTATTACATTTGTTAACTGTGAAAAAGTCCGACTGGGCTAGGAACCCATTTTCACTGGATGCCTGGGGAGAAAAGCTCCAGAAAAACAGTACAATACAATACCAAAAGCAGTACAAATTTACATATGACTATTTAAATATGAATATTAAAACACACAAATTCTGTTACAAGCTTAAGTCCAGAGCACAAAAATGATGGTACAATACAAATAATATATTGCTCACATAGAAAGTTACACGTGAAAATAGTGGGCTGAATAATCCTGAATATTGCAAAGTCAAACAGAATCCAACTTTAGATACAGTGTATTTTCAGGGGTGCCAAACACCTTTTTGAGAGGTGGATCAAGGGAGAGAAATTATAGTAAGAGGAGGTAGCCTATTGTAGTGTGGAAAGGGAAGGGCTAGGATACGAGTAGTTAGCCTGGAGTATGACAGGAGCAGAGCCAATGAGTAGCTAGGTAGCTATGTAGCAGTTGTTTGAACTCATGAAGGTGTGGGGTTTTAGTGATAGTATGAGGGAGGGTATTCCAGGTAATTTTGTTGAAGTAGAGACAGTCACCATAATAGCTGCGGGAGTGGGTGACCTTCAGCATAACTTTATTGGAGGATCTGATGGGCCCTGGGATTGTGACTACGCTGGACATGACTGGAGAGAGCAGGACAGTTTGTGGGATGGTGGATTAACTTGTAGGTCATAGTAAGTTGGTTGAGAGCTAAGAGGTTTGGGAGTTCTAGCCAGTTTAACTGAGAGAGCACAGTACAGTGGTGAGTCCTGTGTGGGGCATTTGTGGCAAACTTGGGAATTTTGTTATAACAAGATTTTAGATGATTTAGGTCAGTCTTGCAAAGGTGAGTGAAAATATGGAATCCACAGAGGAGGGATGAAAGCAGGTCAGATTGAGCAGTGATATATAGACTGCATTTTATATAGCATATATCATGTACAGAAGTAGGTCAAACATTCAAAATAGATAGCTGGGTACATAAGACCCAGGATAAAAAACTTCCCAATCCTGTTAGGTTCACTGGTGCCAGAAATGAAAAAAAAATGACAGTGTAGGATCCTTCAAATACAGAAACATTCCTACAGTGAGGCCAGGCCAGGCCTGGGGGGGATTCCCCCCCCCCCCCGTTATAGAAGGAAGTAGCAGTCCACAAAAATCACAAGAACTGCCAAAGAACAGCCATAAAGATGATAGAGTGGACTATTGAGAATAAAAAAAGAAATTATGTACTGTTACTATTATGCAAACAGCCCAGAATTGCCAGACACAAGATATACAAAAAGAATGACAGAAATTAGAGGAAAGAAAAATACTTCCACAAAAAAAAACTGTCAGAAGCCTCAAATAAAAACAGATTTGTGGAAAACATTATATAGACCAAGAAATTTTAATCTGGAAAAAGAAGCATCTGAGGAAGTACAAAAATATAAACAACAAAACCTAGAGATTTTTGAAAAGTATAAAAAAGGAATATGGGGATTGGAAAGAAAAGAGATTTGATGCAGTGCAATACTTCTGCAACACTGAAAGCCAAATTAATCAATACGAAAAAGGCAGACCCAAAGATATTCAAAGAGAAACAGAGGCAAAGGCATGCAGATATGGAAAATTTCACAATAAAACATCACAAATATGGAATGTAGAGAAGAAGATTAGTAAAGAAAAAGTTAAAAAAATAGAAGTTGAAGTTATGGAGTGTCTGCAAAGTGAAGGATTGGGTGTAGAAAGTCTAACACAGGTTACATCACAGCATGATGGAACAAGTCCCCAAAGTAAGGAGGAAACAGGAAGATCAGGAGACATCTGAAGAAGAAATATGGACATGGGAAAGAAACAAAAATGTCATATGGTGTAATATTTATGCAAAGGAGAAAGCAAAACTAATCAATACAAAAAGATCAGCACCAAATATATCTGAACAGAAATACAGGGAAAGGAATGCAGACATGGAAAACTTTACATACAAGAATTAAGAAGATAAAGAGGAAAAGTAGAAAAGATTAGTGATGGAGAAGTTGAAACATAGAAGCTGAGGTTATGGAGTACCTGCAAAATGAAGAATTCAGTGTAGAAAATCTAACTCAGAAAACACCACAGCAGGATAGAGCAATGGACATCCAAATTAAGGAGAAACCAGAGGGACAGGAAGCAACAGGTCAGTTGCCATATGAAGATATTTTGGAGCCTTTCACAGGAAAACAGTATAAACATTCACTTGAAATTGGACAGCAAGGGAAGGAACAGGAAACTATGGCGACTCTGACGCAGTTAATGCTGAGGAGTGATAGGCCACTGAGTTCCCATATGACAGAGCAATGAATGACACAGGATGAAATTGAAGGGAATGTGCCACAGGAAGAAGCTATAGAACTTTCTATAGAATGCCCGCAGGAAATGGAGAACAAAAAATGTATCCTCAATTTAGAAGAAAATGAGCTGAGAAGAGTTGCTTGATTTAATAGAGATAGATAGACATATTAAGATCAATGAAAGAAATAGACTGCAAGTGTCAATAAAACCCAAAAGGTTAGAACAGACAAATGAACACAGTAATTATGACTGCTCATAGAGATCCATGCAATATAACATACGTAAACAGGATATATTACTGTGCAGATACATTAATAACAGATACAATTCTACCACAAAAACACAGGAAAGTAAGGGAAAGGAAGGGGAGAAATTGAATACCATCATGGAAGAATCGAATAAAGAAAAATATAAAGCAATTAAGACAAGACGTGTCACTGTTAGAAGAGTATAGAAAAGGGAACAATTTAACAAAAATACTCAGAAAGAAAGATGTCATAAAAGCAATGCACAGTATTTTAACAAATCAGGATTTATTGTGCACTATTGCAAGTAATAAACTAAAAATATCAGCACAGGCAGAAAAACTTAGAAGATATACAGATAAATATAAAGGAAAAGTACAAAATAAGCAATTTATTGATAACCCCAAAAAGTTCTATAGAGAATTGGGAAACAAGGTAAAAGCAATTGAAAGACCATCCAAAAAAAAGAAATAGATACATTTTGGAGAAGTATCTATGAAGATCCCGAGGAGCATAACAAAGATGCTAAATGGCTAGAAGAAGTAAAAGAAATTATAAGAAGTTAAAATGTACAGGATATGAAATGGGATGAATTAACATCCAGCGAGATTGAAACAAAGCTAAGAAAAGCCTCTAACTCAAAAAAAAAACAGTCCCAGATGCAGTACCTAACTTCTGGTTAAAGGAATTAACATCTTTGCATGAAGATTTAGCCATGAGTAAGAACTCTTTATATGTGCACCCCAAATAGACGCCAACCTTGGGGTGCTCTTATTTAAAAGTGAACCTGCAAGCTACTCTAAAAATTATAGACCAATAACTTGCCTTCCAACAACATATAAACTATACACTGGAATTAATGCCAACAGAGTTTATAGTCATTTAGAAAAAAATTCAATCATGGCAATAGAACAAAATGGTAATAAAAGAAAGGCATATGGAACAAAAGATAATTTGTTGCTAAATAAAGTCATAATGGAGAAATGTAAAAAGGGGCAGAATCTAAGTATGGCATGAACTGACTACAAAAAGCATTTGACAGTATCCCACATTCATGGATAAAAGAGTGCTTAAAAATGTATAAGATACACCCTACACTGATCAATTACATTACAGTGACCATGAAACAGTGGCAAACCACTTTGCAATTAAGCCATAATAAAGGACACATTATTATTCCAGGGATAAAAATCCAAATGGAGATATTTCAGGGTGACTCCCTGTCTCCACTGCTATTCTGTCTTGCCCTTAACCCTAAATTAAGCTGTCTATTTAAAAAATTAGGTCATGGCTGTAATTTGGCTCACAGAAAGCCACAAGGTATAAAGACTTCTCATCTTCTCTTTGTCAATGAGTTAAAACTGTATAGCTCATCAGATAAGGAACTGAAAGCACAACTGCAAGCAATCAAAACTTTTTCAGATGATATAAGAATGTTATTTAGTCTTGATAAATGTGCAAAAACAACCTTTAAAGCAGAAAACCTGCAGCACCAAGGAAACATCAGTTTGGGACAAGAATGTGATAGAACTTGAGCAAGAGGGAGTGTATAAATATTTGGGAATTGATGAAGGATCAACAATAAAACATGAACAGATGCAAATAAAACTTAGTAAGAAATATTTTAGAAGACTTAAATTAATCTTGAAAACAGCAATGACATCTAGGAACAAAATTCAAGCTATAAACCAATCCTATCCTGACTTACAGTTTTTAAGTGATTGACTGACTCCAAAAGGTGTTGGGCAGATTAGACAGGAAAACAAAAAGGATGCTTCATGCTCATCAAGTGATTTATAAAAATCAGTGCATTCCAAGATTATATATTCCCTGTACCGAAGGAGGTATGGGCCTCCTTGAAATTGATTATATGTATAGATCTGCAATTGTGGGACATATCTGCTGACCTTGCAAGACCAAAATGTAGTGAAAGTTCTGAAACATGAGGAGAATAAATTTAAGATGAATTTCTTACTTAGTCTAGCAGAAGCATATCAGTGTCAAGCAGGAATGGAAATTAAAACAGATGTAGATAAAAATCAGGCAGCAACTGAATGTGCCAAAAAACAAAAGAAAGAATATAAGTTGAAGCATCAGATGAAAAGGCAAGAAATGTGAAAATGCATAAATATAGTTGCAAGTATAGAAAACTCCTGGAAGAACCTCATGTTGATCAGGATCGAATGCAGGAATGGTTAAGGAGAGGCGAATTCAAATCAAAAGATGAAAGGTTAATATTGGTGGTCCAAGATAGTGGGCTACATACACGTTGGTTTACAAAGTCCATTAAACATGTGGGAGAAACAGACAAATGTAGGTTTTGTAAAACAGAATTAGAAACAGTCACACAGTATGTTACTGGTTGTGATATACTAATGGCAGAAGGACCTTATACTGAAAGGTATAATAATGTGGCAAGACTGTTGCACTGGGGATTGTGCAAACATTATGGTACTGAAGTGGCTGAAAAACACTGGAAACATGAGCCACAAAGCATCATAGAAAAGTATGAAGTCTAGATCACATGGGATCACCCAATACCAACAGTTCAAAAGACAGATGTGAGAAAACTAGATATAGTGGTCCATGAAAAGAAGACAAAATTAGCATTGATCATTGAAATCGCTATACCCAGTGACTACAGTGTCTTGCGTACAGAGAGACACAAAGTCATAAAATATCAGGATTTGCAGGCAGAGAGTAAGATATCCACACAGTTCTAATAGTAGTAGTAGGAGCAGTGGCTGTTATAAAAAGAATCTACAATCATATTTAGATATGTTAGCAATACATGTAACTGCAGAAATTGCAGAAGGAATCATTACTGGGCACATTCCGGGTGCTGCGAAGAGCACTTCTGGCTGACATCAAAGATTGAAACAATACTAATTTCATGAACTTTAATCATACTTTGACTTAGGAATGGGGTCCATTCCCACCATGGTATTAGAAACCCAAAATATTTGGAGAAAATAAAAAAAAAGTGAGAAGCCTAAAGATATAGCAAACCTACCAGCTAACAAATTCAGCTACAACTTTACCCCTCTCTCCCTCTCAACTTTCCCTTAGGAAATACCATCAAATATAACTCCTCCCCTATCACTAGGGAACAGGTCATTAATGCTCTCTCTAAAACCAAAACAATATCCTATGATGCCTTCTAAATAGCATGAAACATGATCTATCAGGGCCTCTGGAACTGCTATTCAACTGTAGCCTCCACCCAGGCTTCATACCTCATGAATGGAGAATAGCAACAGTCATCCCTCTGCACAAAAATGGGCCATGTACAGACCCTGGAAAATATAGACCCAGAAGTCTCACTAGTCTCATATGCAAAGCCATGGAAAGAATTATCATGGAAATGATAATATAGTAAGCCTCCGGACACTGGACCCAACCCAGTTTGCTTTCATCAAGGGCAGGTCATGCCTACTCAACCTGATGGACTTCTTTGAGAAGGTCACCAAAGTAATGGATGAGCGCAAAATGGTTCACACCACCTATCCTAATGTGACCAATGCATTTGACACAATACCCCACTTGGGTGTTGTTGACAAACTGAAGAGGTTAGGTACAGATCCATATGTCACCTGGTGGATAGCCAACTGTCTCACAGACAGGATCCAGGAAGTTAGACTTGGGGAGTCCACCTCTACAAAAAGGCCAATCACAAGTGGAGTTCCTCAGGATCGATCCTTGAACTACTCCCTTTAAGCATTTGCTTCTCTGAAGTCAAGGCCAATGTCATTGGTCTCCGGCTGACTAAATTTGCAGATGAATGCAAATTAGGAACTGTCATTGAATCCCACATTGACACAAATGTTCTTCAGGAATGGCTGACACAGACAAACAACTGGTGTCAGAACCATGGACTAAAACTAAATGCCAAGAAATACATAATAGTATCTTTCAGGAGGTCATCCACAACTGGTAAATATCATATTGACAACACACCCCTTATCATGTGTCTAGAGTAGTAAAGAAATTGTTCTATGTTGCGCAACTTATAAACAAAGGTGTGGCATCTAGGTCCAAGGAGGTCTTTGTTCCACTGTATTTGGCATTAATCAGACCTATCATTCAGTACAATGCCCCCTTTGGTATGTACCTAACCAGGCATATCCAACAACTGGAATGTTCACAGAGGTTCCTCACTGAAGGAATGCAGGACATAAGTAAAATGTCCTATGCAGACCACCTCAAGGTCCTATCTCTGTATTATGTCTCCTACAGGCTGTTGAGGGGAGATCTGTGCCTGGCATATAGGGTATTGTCATACCCCACTCTGGTGTACCTCCTGCATATCCACAAAACAAACAGTACCAGAATTACCCATTCTAAAATATTAAACCTTCCCTGTGATATAACTAGGACCTGCTGGAGAGACAGGTATGTATCACAGAGATTACACCATCTCTGGAACAGCCTTCCCATCCATATGAACCAGATTTCCTCCCTAACCTAATTCAAATGTAACTTGGACAATTGGATGTAGAACAGGAAATTAATTCCTGGCTTGGCACCTATGTCTCTAAA
>NC_056730.1:477631078-477718578 GCF_019279795.1 Protopterus annectens
GTGTTATGTGGCGGATCCTAGCTCCTGATAGACAGCTCACAGTCACCTTCTCCTTGTTCAGCCTGGTCAGCGGGACATCAGTGTGTCTGACTATAGAGTCACCTATTACTAGTGTATCAGGCAAGGTGTTTGGCCTTAAGGTCTGTGATTGGTTGACACACTGATTTATTGAAGTATGTGTTGCATGTGTTTTGTTTTGAGGTGGTGGATTTTTGGATGTCTGCTTTGGGAGCCTCTGTTGTTTTGGTAAGTTTTTTTATTAGAGCCTCCGAGTATGTCTTTGTGTTTTTATGTGTTTGGTTTGCAGTTGTGGTAGGTCTATGTGGGACTGGGATTGTTGTGTGTGTGGTTGCCATCTCCTCCTGTCTGGCCATGCCAGCCCTGAGTTGAGAGAGTTCAGCCTCCAGTTTGGCTATATAGTTGCATCTCTCACATGTATTTGTGTTTGTTGGGAGGAGGAGGGGGTTGTCTGTGTACATGAGACAATTGTAGCATTGTCTCAAGATACCCAGATTGACCAGCTGAACTGGAGATGACGCCAGTAATCTACCACTCGACATACTAGAACAGTATAAGGGAGTGCTGTACCTTTAAGGGAAGTGGATATTCACAGGGGTGGTAAGTAGATGTAGTGCTTTACTTTGTACGAGAGTGCTTATTTAGTAGAGACGTATTGAGAACAAGTGCTAGGCTTATAATATAGTAAGTAGTCTGGTTATACTAAGAGTAGAGCTTCCTTAAGGGAAAATTTGAAGAGCAGACTTGGCGGAGCCATAAAAACTTTAACCTTGTTTAACCGGCACTGCCTGGTGACTGGGACATCTGCGTGTCTCAGTATGGAGTCACCTATGACCAAAATATTTGTTTTAGATGTCCTTTGCCTTACGGGCTTGTTTGGTGACACTGCAGGTAAACTTTGCTTAATCTACAGATGTTCCCAGTCACATGCAGTGAGCTATATTACTGTAGTTTATTTTTAATAAAGGAGAGCATCTGATAAATGAGAGGTACACACCACTGACATACAAAAATAAAGTCAGTGGAGCAACTTTCTTTTAAAAAGTACTTGTAGCAAGACTACTTGGTTCACCTAACATACTAGTGTAACATTTAAATTATTTAAAATATTTTAGATGTTACATGCAAGCTGTATACCTAAGAGATTGTGTTTAAAGGCTACAAAACTTTGTGTAATATCATCTTGATGCAAAAACTGTAAATGATCTGTGGATCTAAAGAAAAGCATAATGTGTGACTATAAAAATCTGCAGCATAAGGGACCTGCTTTTAAAAAGTAAATCAGGTATTGCTTTTCTATTACTGTGAAGCAGAAATCACCAAACACTGGACTGTTCATCCAGTTCACAACCTTTGGATAAAAAATTAAACAGAGATCCCATCTGCCTGAGTTAGTGGTAGCTCATGTGGATGTAAAAGATCCCATGGCACTTATCAAGAAGAGTAGGGAATTTCTCCAGTATCCTTTCTGTCTTACCCTTAGTCAATATGAATGTCTCCTCAATTCTTTCCTGAAAAGAGGATATTGGCCTAGCAAGACTAACCTAGTCAACAAATGATAGATAGCTAGATTAGATAGATAGATAGATAGATAGATAGATAGATAGATAGATAGATAGATAGATAGATAGATAGATAGATAGATAGATAGATAGATGGATAGATGGATAGGTAGATAGATAGATAGATAGATAGATAGATAGATAGATAGATAGATAGATAGATAGATAGATAGATAGATAGATAGAAGGATAGAAAGATAGAAAAAATAACTAATAGAAAACATGCACTGTGCTTATGCCATCATGGGACAGGTTACTTTTATCCTACCGATTATGTTTTGTTTCAGAAATAATCCCACTCAGTGCAAAAGGAACAGAGGTCCATAAATACAAATTCCCACCTCAGCGCATCTTCTTTGAAGATAGCATCTGTTTTTAAACCTAATATGACAGAAACACAAATGCATCCCCTGTTATCTTTCCTATTATCTTTCATGCAGTGTTCAAGTCTACAGTTTGAAGAATGCCATGATTTTTCTTAGCATAGAGAAAGTATTTGTGGCATTCCATTTCATTGTATTTATGCATTACATGTTCTGTAACTATGAGAAAGTATTTGTGGCATTCCATTTCATTGTATTTATGCATTACATGTTCTGTAACTATGAGAAAGTATTTGTGGCATTCCATTTCATTGTATTTATGCATTACATGTTCTGTAACTATGAGAAAGTATTTGTGGCATTCCATTTCATTGTATTTATGCATTACATGTTCTGTAACTATGAGAAAGTATTTGTGGCATTCCATTTCATTGTATTTATGCATTACATGTTCTGTAACTATGAGAAAGTATTTGTGGCATTCCATTTCATTGTATTTATGCATTACATGTTCTGTAACTATGAGAAAGTATTTGTGGCATTCCGTTTCATTGTATTTATGCATTACATATTCTGTAACTATGAGAAAGTATTTGTGGCATTCCATTTCATTGTATTTATGCATTACATATTCTGTAACTATGAGAAAGAATTTGTTAGTAATGCTCTGAGATGTGGCTGAATGTAGTATATCTTTAAAAAATAATTAAAAGAATAAGTGATGCCTGTTGCTGTAAATATAAAGTATGGTCTTATCCACTTGGAAATAACTATGGCCCAGTGAGGACTGAAGCTAAAGTGCTATGTATTTAATAAAATGTATCATTTACAACTTTACAGTCTTGATTGTTTTAGTTTTTAACTGCAGTGTTTTTTTATGTTTGCTAGCAACCCTATGAATTCCAGGCCTGCAGGTGATTAATCACAAGGAGGAAGCTGCATTATGAAGTCCTGTACTAGAGCAGATCTGGGGTGCTCCCAGTTTATGGTGAAATTAAAAGGTTGCGGTCCTGGAGGGCTCAAGGGCATGCATACTGCAATATGATTAGGCAGCCTCCAGAAGACATGAGAGTAGATGTGATGCTAGATGCAGTCTGCATCTAGTTAACAAGAACTCTCATCTGAACAGAAAGAGCAGCATGAAGTGGGTGGTCAAATGGATGAATAAAATGATCTCTGCAGCAGTCTGTGGTCACCCCAGAGGGGCAACAGCTTAGGCAAGAAAGGTCCAAAAGATGGGTTGCCCTCTTGGAAAGCCACACTAGCCACTATAAACTAAGTCTCCTCCTTGATGGTCTAGATAAGGAGGGATCGTTAATCCTCCCTCTATGGAGCTTTCCTTGAGGTTGCCTTGAAGTTCAAGGGTTATTCCCACAAAAGAGTCAAGGGCATGACCAGTCTGACACAACTAGGAAGCATCAGGAGGAATTTTATTGATAGGAGATTTGCTCATCCAACAGAGAACGAGTCCCCATTTGATTCAGCAGAGGTTCCAGTCTCTGTTTTTCATGGAGGGATGAGGTGTCTCCCTATGGCATTGTTCCATCTGACAGTCAATGCAGCTGCCTATCTTATCCTGGTGGAAGATTGTCATAGCATGGCTCTTGTGGTCACCATCCCTATGCATGGATTCTCCACAAGTGGAGCATAAATAAGCTGGGAAGTTGTGCAGCCATTGTCCACAAGCCAAACAAGGAGCTCAGTCCATTTTCAGCAAGATGGTGACTTTGCAGTATCCGCCATGTGTCTTTTTGATGGCCACACCCATGCAGAAAGTGTATGTTTCCTTAATTCCGCACATTTTGTAAGTTCCATTCACAGCCTTCACGCTATATAAGCATTCAAGTGCAGTTACAGACCTCAGCATGTTCTGCTTTAGTGTTGTTATCACATATAGACAAATTTTCCAACCCATTTGGCCTTCATTAAACAAAGAATGGCAGATCATATGCCCCACTTGTCTCATTTCATAACAAGTGCAACATAGTTTTTAACACCAATGGGCATGCCTGATTGGATATGGCAGCACCATACTTTGGTTGTTATTGTAATGGTTCTGCACCTCAACCAGAAACCATAATACATAACATTTATCTGATGCACATTACCTATGTTATGAGTGGAGTATGGGTAGACTTATCATATATAAGATGCATTAAATACACGACACTCAGACGTACAAAATCAGGAACACAGTTTAGATATTGCTTTTATAAACTTAGAATGTTGCTAGGATAACATGATTTGCCAGCACAAGGCAAGTCAGGAATCTGAAATTATTTTCATAACATTTTATCTAAAATAATTAATAAACTATATTTCCATACTTGTAAGAAGTTATTTTAATAACATTACTTGCAATATGAGATTTTCATATTTGGACACTATGTCCACATATAAAGATATTTATGAAATTTCACACATCTTTTTTTGTTATCTAATACATTCTGTAGCATTCTGTAAAGGATCTACACCAATAAGCTACCATTCTCACCAAATCACTGTACCAGTTCAATTCTGGCTGGCATCAGCTTGCAGTGTGTCTGAATTGTTCATATCAAAACACTTTTATGTGTGCATATGATTTGCTTACTTTTTTTAAGTCTTATCTTATAGGATCATGGGATGTTAATTGGCTAATGGCACTAGGGCCCTTACAAGCCTAGCCAAGTTCAACCCTTGTTCACTGTAGGGCCTGAGATATGGTCTATGTTTACAAGGTGATCTAAATCAGCACGTACTACCCCTATCCAAGAGGGACACAGGTGAAACACATGGGGTGAATTTGTGGCTTCCCATCCAGTTGTCCAAGTTATGCTTAAATAAGGTCAATGAGAGGATCTGTTTAACTTGAATTGGAAGTTTGTTCCAGAGGAGAGGTAACTTCAGTGAGAAATATCTGTCTCTCCAGCAATTCTTATTGATGTCACAGGCCAGGTTAATGTTCCTAGAGCGAGTGAACTATGTACCATTTGACTTACAAATGTGCAGCATTTCCATTAAAGCAAGATCAGGGGTTGCTCTATATATAAGGCACAGGTTGCCTCTGAGTAGTCTAAATAAAATACAGTACAGTTGCAGAGATTTCAGTTTGTCCACATATGACATGTGCTAAAGACCCTGAATTTTCATTATGAGAAACCTTTGAATTCTCTGCAGCTGCTGCAGGTGCTTGGCAAGTACATTCCATAGGGAGCATTGTACTCTATTAATGGCCTAATGAGGAAGAGTACATGGGGATATAACCTCTTCAGTTCTGGAAGCTATGCCCTTACTTATGAGGTGAGCTATGTAGAAGGCTTTCTTAACCACTGTGGAGACATGGTGATCAAAGGTATGGTTGCCATCAACCTGCGTGCCCAAATCTCTCACCACTGATTTAGAGGGTAGATTGTTGTTATTAATACGGTAATCTGCAGGGATATTGCCCTTGCCGATGGGGGGATAATGCAATTTTTTTGCATTGTGTTTAAGTCCATGACTCTGGCACCAATCATTGGTTTGCATAAGTCCTGATATCACTTGTGGAATCAATGACTACACCCAATTTGCAGTCATCAGCAAACATAGACCTTTTGTTTTTGCCTGTATTTCTGAGAAGTAGATTCCAAACAATAGGGGCCCTAGCACAATCCCTGTGGAACACCACTGGTAACAGGTCTGCTGGTGGAGATGGAATCCCCTATTTGGACTATATGTGCTCTGCTGGTGAGCCAGTTTGCAACCCTAACAATATATACTTTGATCCCCAGATGAGTGAGTTTTTCAATGATGCCTGAGTGGAGTATTGTGTCAAAAGCTTTGGCCATGTCTAGGTAGGCTGCATGCACATATTTGTCTTTTGCCAGGGCTCTGGTGACTTTCTCAAAAAAGTCCACCAAGTTCAACAGGCACGATCTGACTTTAACAAAACCAAACTAGGTTGGTCCATGATGATTCTGTCCATGGCCTTGCAGATAAGGGTGGTTAGGCTTATGAGTCTATAGTTTCCAGGGGTGGTGAATGCACCCCCTTCGTGCAAGGGGATTACAGCATTGTTTTCCATTCAGCAGGAACAAAACCAGTGCTTAGGCTGTGGATAAAAAGAGTACTCGATGGTGTTGTTAACTCATGTTTTAAACCATTTAGAATGCAGCCTGCGATGTTATCAGGTTCCATAGAAGGTATATTTCTGGCCTTAGAGAGAATGGTTAAGACCTGCTTTTTAGAGAAACTGGGTGGAGAAGAGGAGATAGGAATGTTCTGGGGTATATGTGGCAGGGACAGGGGGGAGAAGGTTTCAGTGAACCTGTCCACTAGCAGGTTGACTATTTCTATGGGTTTCATATAGGTGGTACCATTCACCACAAGTTCAGCACAAATTTGGCTTTTCCTTTAATGTTTTGGATGTAGCTAAAGAATGCCTTCTGGTTATCCTTAGCCAGAGATGCTAATTTAGATTCGTAATTTGCTTTAGAGGACTTTACAAGATGTCTTATTCGCTTGTTCAAGCTGAGAAGGGTGTGCTTCCAATTCTGAGACAATTTATTCGTGTTTTTAGACAGAAATTTCTTTCTCTTATTGTATAAACTGTTTATGGCAGATGTCCACCAGACAGGCATGCTTTTTCTAGAGAATCGTGATTTGGTCCTATCAGGTACGGCTGAGTCAGTACAATTGTATACTGTAGATACTTATACACAGCATACATCCCAGTATTGGTGTTCTTGCCGTCAGAGGGAGGAGGAGCATTGAAGCTATTAATGTTGTCGCTTAAGAGGCTGTAGTTGACTTTGGAGAAATTTGTTAACTTAATTTCAGCTGGGGGGGTGGGGGGTCTGATGTAATCACTACTTCGAATGAGATAGACTTATGTTCAGAGTTCACCAGGGAGGGCCACACACTTGTGGTGGTACACTGATCTCCCATGTTGGTGAGTACCAGATCAAGAATGTTTGGGCCCCTTGTGGGTGTGCCCACCATCTGTTCCAAGGCACTGGAGTTAATGAAGTCCAAAACCCTTTGGGTGAGTGTGTTAGTACTTGTATAATTTATTCAATATATGGACAGGTAGTTTAAGTCACCCATAACAAGGGTGTTGATTATAGTTTGAGCAACTTGAGAAGATCCAAGTAGGCAATGTGGATATCCTGGTTCATGCAGGGGGATGTACAGTTGATGATAACTTGGAGGGGGTCTTCTCTACATTTATTTGCACTTGGAGTAACTCTAGGGAATCATTCTATTTAACCAATCTAGAGGTGTATTTATCTTTGATGAATGCTGATGCTACTCCTCCTTTAGTTCTCACTCATTCATTCTGTGGTCTAAACGTGTGGAAGGCATTTTAACCCAGCATGGCCGGGGTGCTCTGCACGGCCTTGAACCAGTTTTCT
The DNA here is from genome assembly GCF_019279795.1 of Protopterus annectens. Taxonomy (NCBI): domain Eukaryota; kingdom Metazoa; phylum Chordata; order Ceratodontiformes; family Protopteridae; genus Protopterus; species Protopterus annectens. The sequence goes on from NC_056730.1 coordinate 477,638,357, forward strand.
GTGACTGTACAAACATCCGCATCTTCCAGCATGAGGACTGCTTCCAGTGAGTGCAGTTTCAGATTTAGACTCCTAGCATTTAGCAGCATAACACTGAAGTTGTTTTTCGAGGATATTTTCACGTTGGGAATTTTGCCTTTGTGACACTTCCTAAAAAGGCACTATGGGGGAGGCAAGTGCCTTAGCCAGTAACCAAAATCCAAGAGATGACAGGTGAAGACCATCTCTGGCAAAGCATCATGGTCTAACAACCATGTCATCCCAGGCTGACAGTTACTGGATCCCCTTGGAATGACAACAAAAACTAAGCCAATTGTTGAAGTCAATCATTTTTTGAATATATTGTGGCATCATCCTAGGTGAAGGTAGAATGCTGCTTAAGGTTAGGAACATACCCACCTGAGACACATAATCATATATACATATATATGTGTGTGTGTGTGTGTGTGTGTGTGTGTGCGTATACATATGTGTGTGTGTGTGTGTGTGTGTGTGTGTGTGTGTGTGTGTGTGTGTGTGTGTGTGTGTGTGTGTGCGTGTGTGTGTGTATGTGTGTGTGTGTGTGTGTGTGTGTGGTGTGTATAAACTGTAAATGAGACTGTCAGCTGTGCATTATTCATAATATTAAATTAATAGCACATTTTGTGTCTTATAAGCCTACATTTTGTGCTGTAGAGACTGATATGCATGGTAGTTCGTTTCTTTCATTAGTGTTATCCTTTAGGAAACATCCTTTTGACTGAAGATATAACTCAGTTTGTATTTATGAGCAGAATATAGTCTTAAGCTCAAGAACAGTTCATATTCCGGTTTTGTACAAGTTACACAGAGCAGTGCATTCCCTGCACATCATATTCCATTAATTTCTTTAAAGGAAAACTGACATGACTGGAATAAACATTAAAAGAAACTCTTATTATTCCAAGAACTCACATAAGAATGTATTTGCTGTCAGGAGGTACTGGCAGTATTGTTATTATTTTCTCAGTCTCTGGTTTCAAGCCTTCAGACATTAAGATATGATCTATATATCACAGTTCAGTTACTCAGATTGAAAGCTTACTTGTATTTAGCGCTAGGTTTTTCAGCCTCAGTCTCTTGAAGAATACAATCACTCTCGAGATGCACACTCCTTTGATCTGATTATATGCTAATATATTGTCAGTTATATTAACACCACCATCAATCCCCTTTAGTCATCTGCATAACAGCTGTCTCGGTGCTGACCAAATACCAAACAAATGTCTTAGAAATGTGTACGTTCCTAAAGGTGTAATAAAAGAATACATTTTCCCTCATGAAATTTGTCCGAAAGTCCATAGTTCAAATCAAACACAGAAAAACTGAGAAAAATACTTTGCTCCTGGCTTGGAATGCAATGTTTTCAGCCCGGTACAGTAGATAATTGTATCACTTTGCAGCTTTACTAAGATCTTGTGGATCTTTATAAATACAACTTGCATCTGGCTTCACGTAAGTTGCTATTCTAGTAACATATTAATTTTGCTCAGTCTCTTATTCCTGCCCATTTATCTCATGCAGGTCAATGCTTTCTCAGGTCTGTTCCACAAAGCTACTGAAACTTTATTTGGAGACTGCTTTACTCTTAACAACGTAGGATCTACATGAGTACGTTAAACTCCTGGCAGACATACTAAGCCAGTAAATTAATTATTGCATTCTTTAATCAAACGACCAAAATGAACATTTCATGAGGTTTATTTTTCTCATCATGCCCAGCCTCAGAGAACCCAAATGATTCAAAATTTAAAAAGCATTGATGGAGTTTTAACTATGTCTGCTATCTGGAACTGAATTTGTATTTTTTAATCTTGGATTCATATCTACATAATTTCAGACCTTTTGGTTTTACATGATGATTAGAATAAAAATCAAATTACACCATTATGACTTCATATTGCTTCATTTTCAAGAGAAAATCACTGGTATAAATGTAATACTTGGGTTATTAATTTTAAACTTTTCCTCTTTGGTTCCCATTGACTTTCTGGCCATGGTTTATCTGTGCTTTTGTCTTGCATACTATTGTGCAAATTCTTAGTTCAAATCATTTCCACACACAATTCATTTCAAGACATTGTTTCAACTCATGCCACATTTTTTCAGTGGAAAGTTACTTTACTTTAATTGACTCACTCCAGCAAAGTGTTTTTTCAGTTTCTACCGTGAAACAATGACTTCCATGAAGTCAAGCACCTGAAATGCCAAAAAATAATACTCATCACAAAGAAGGGTGAAATATTTACTTTATGCATGCTTTTCAGGGGGAGGGGGCAAGCCACTGCACCTCCCAATGTGGGCAGCAAGCCCCCTATCCCTGAACTTATACATACCAACTCCACTGTCACACCAGCTCATAGAAGGGACAAATATCCCAAAATAAATCATTGCTAGCACACACTTAGAAATTGTGTTCTTTGCCTTTTTTTTTCAGGCTATTGTCACTTGAGGAATTTCACCTTAACCACCTGCATATGGGCCATTTTGTTTTCTGTAGCTTTTGCTTACGTAATTTATTACAGGACATTTCTTGTGTATACATTTTCAGTGACATCTTCTTCATGTTTCTAATACTTTCTTGAGCATCCTTGACTCAGTTTTGCACTCATATTCAACTTTTTCATGTCTCATGTCATTGCTTCCATCAGCTCCTTAACTGTGAGAAAGTAATTTCACCCATCCCACATTTATTTAATGTTAATTCTGACTAGCGTAGTATTCTGCCCAGTATCTGGTCCCTTCTGATACCACACAGGATTCTGTCTCAGGTCAAAGAATCCTGTAGAGAGTGACAGCATTTGGCTTGGTTCTTTAATTTGCAGCATAAGAACAGAAGGGTTCAGTGGGACTTTATGGGAGTGATCCCAGAGGTGAACTTTCTATTTCCCATCCACTCATGAAGATTTCTCTTGAAGAGGGCCAATGAGGTGCTCTGCTTGACATGTATGAGAAGTCTATTCCATAGCATGGGCAGTCTCTGGGTTATGAACCTGTCCCTCCAGCATGCTCTGTTGATTGTGGTAATGAGGTTGAGGTCTCTGGAGTGTGTGGTGTGGAGGGATTGAAATTTCTTTAGATGTAGCATTTCTAACAGAGCTGGGTCAGACATGGCTTTGTAAGTCAAGCAGAGCTCGCCTCTTAGTAGATGATATGAGACAGAGATTAGCTGGAGTTTTTTGAGTCTGTCCATGTAGGACATGTGTTTAAGGCCTAGGATCCTCTTTGTGAGGTACTTTTGTGGCCTCTCCAGCTGTTGCGGGTGTCTAATGAGGTACATGCCAAATGGAGCATTATACTCTATGATTGGTCTAATGAGGAAAGAGTAGAGAGAAATTATGACATCTTTCTTCCTGGATGCAAAACCCTTGGTAATGAAATATGCCACATAGAAGGACATTCTAACCATAGTGGCAATGTGGTGTGTGCAGGATAGTGCTGTCAACCTGTGTCCCCAGATCTCTTATAACACCTTCAGTGTTCAATGGGCTCCCATCGATGAGGTAATTAGTAGAAACTGAGTTTTTCCTAAAGGAGATGATAACTCATTTTTTGGCATTAAGCTTAAGGCCATGGTTTTGACACCAGTCATTGGTCTCAGTGAGGCCTTTCTGTAGGATGTCTACATCACTTGGGGGAGTTAATAATGGCTCCCAGCTTGCAGTCATCTGCAAACTTGGTCAGTCAGAGTTCCTCCATGTTGGCCTGGACTTCTGAGAAGTAGATGCCAAACAGGACAGGACCCAGGACCAATCCCTGTGGGACTCCACTCATGGATGGTCGGCAGTCTGACTAGGAATCCACTACTTTCACACTGTGGGTTATCAGTGAGCCAATTTGCAACCTACCTAATTATATAAGTGTCGATCCCTAGTTTGGTGAGTTTATCAATAATTCCTGAGTGAAGAATGGTATCAAAGGCCTTGGCCAAATCGAGGTAGGCTCTATGAACTGGCTTACCTTCATCCACAGCTCTGGTGACTGACCCAACAAAGTCAACCAGGTTGAGCAGGCATGATCTACCTTTCACAAAATCAAATTGCATGGGATCTAGAGTTTGGAGATTCCCTATATCCTTGTTAATTAGGTCCATGATGATGCACTCCATAGCCTTACATATGAACCTATGAACCTAATGGGGTGATAATTTATAGAGTCTGTAGTTGCTCCTCCTTTATGGAGAGGGGTGACTGTAGCAGTGCGCCATTCAGTAGGGACAAAGCCTGAGGTGAGGCTGTGAGTGAACAGGGCACAGTTCACTTTGTAATTCATGTAGAACACAGCCAGGGATATTGTTGGGTCCTATGGAAGCTGTATTCTTGGCCTTGGACAATGCAGCTTTAACCTTTGCTGCAATAATTCTGGGTGCCTGGCATTCTTCCGGTATTGAGATTGGTCCTTTGGGGGGGGGGCAAAATTGGCACTGAATCTGTCAGCCAGTATGTTGGCAATATCTGTTGGCTCAGTATAGGAGGTACCATTGTGCAGTATCTCAGAGCAAATCTGTGTATTGCCTTATAGATTCTTGATATAACTATAGAAGACTTTGTGGTTCTTTTTAGTGTCTGCCGCAATTCTGCCTTCATAGCTGGCTTTGGAGGTTTTGATAAAGGATCTCAATTTTTTGTTGAGGCTAATAAGGGAATTTTTCTAGTCTTGGGACTTCACCAGCCATATGTTTTCTATAGTCTTTCTAAACTCAAACATATTATGTACCTTCAGGGCTTTTTCCCTTGCATCATGAAGAAACAAAGCACATTCTACCTTTTCAGGCATTCATATCACCAGCTAACAAGATTAACTAAGTAACATTTAAATTATATGAATATAAAACAATAAATTGTATGGGCAAGTAACCCACATTTATTTTGTTAGATTTTATGAGCATCAAAATGCCTTCAAACATGTTACAGTCTTTCCAATGCCATCACCATATATACTCTGAGTAACTTCATTCTCTAATTTAAACGCTAATCATCCAATTTGAAAACTTACAGCAATAATAACCAATTAACTTGTATATTCATACCTAAAGGATATAGCTTTACATATTTTGGTATATGCATTTCTTTATGGTCAAATATAAAAACTGATCTTGCTTACCATTACATTGTTTAGTCAGCCGCTGTATCCCAGCCATCATCAAAAAGAATACTTACCATACCATAGCCAGCTACATATACACCCAGTCCCATAAATGTAGGACATTACCCTGCAACCTTACCTCCACACATCCTTTTTCACCACTGTATAATACTCTTAAATACCAAACTAGCCCACCATCCTCCCATAAACAAGCTAAGATATTACATAAACTAAGCAAACTCTATCTATAGCTACTCCAAAACTGGCTTGCTGTGGGGACATTCACCTTAATCCAGGACCTAAAAATCTAACAACAGAAACTTAACACAGCAAAATCCTCTATATCTAAGACCTACCTCATCTCTCCTCCTTTTAAACATTAATGTTAGAGGTATTCTTAACAAAACTCAGGACCTTCATTCCGTACTAGTTCTATATAAGCCAGATGTCGTAGTTTTAACAGAAACTTGGCTCAAACCTGAACATCATGACAATGAAATTACAGCCCCCTGGGTACAATATTATACGTAGAGACAGAACAGGTAAAAAGGGAGGAGGTGTTGCAATACTATTCCAAAACCCCCTCTCTATTGAACAATTTGAGTGCACTTCCCAAGACGTCAATGACATAGAACTAATACTAGCCAAATTAAAACTTAACTCCAACAAACAAATAATCATTGCAGGTGGATATATCCTACCAGGTAATAATACTGCCATACTGGAATGCCTACTAAACTGGATGTCATCCACCCTTCCACAAAAAAACATACTAGTAGGTGACTTTAACATTGACTGGAATGACTGCTCCAGCCAAAATCCCACCACCCATATCAGTCTCCATGGATTTAACCAAATTATAACTGCCCCCGCAGTAATTGACAAAACCTCCAAATGCCAGTCCATCTTAGACTGGATTCTGCTATCAGACCCCACACTGGCTCAACAATCAGGCTGTCTTCCTGATAGTCTGAGTGACCATCAAGCAACCTACCTAATTAGGAACCGATCCCACCACAAGAAACAACCCATCCTCAGAGAAGTACGTAAAAAAAGACCTTCAGAGCTAATGACCTAATCAATTCACTAAAATGCTGCAACTGGACTCCTTTAAAGCAACTACCTCTTGATGAGGCCGTGCAGCACTTTAACTCAACCTTCCTAAGCATCTTAAACTGTCATGCACCCCCCAGATCCATTAGAATCGAAACGAACTATGCCCCATGGCTAACAAAAGATACTAAAACCATAATGAAAGAAAGGGACAAAGCCTGGTTACAATTTCACAAACAAAAAAAACCCTCTACCATGAGACAGAATTACCTTGAACTCCGCAACAAAGCTAAAAAGCTGATAAAATTTGACAAAACTAATTACCACAATACCATGCAGGATAAATATGCTCACAACCCTCAGATATTTTGGGCCACAATAAATAGTTTACTGCACCCAGGTAAATCCTCCACTCCTACCACTGTATTACCAAACAACCATGACAGCATCCCCATCCAGTTTAACAAATACTTTACGGAAACAGTCCAAGCCCTAGTCAATACCCACAACACTAGCAGCCCCCTACCTACTGAAACCCCTACCCATTTCTGTTTGTTAAACAACTCCTCCAGTTTTTCCCTGCACCCAGTCCCCACTAATACAATTGCTAAACTCCTCAAAAAACTGAAACCAACCACCCTGGCAGCTGACAGTCTTCCAGCAGACTTCCTTCAAATAACAGCTGACGCTATAGCCTATCCCATTTCCATTCTCATAAATAGGTCAATATCTGAATGCAATGTACCTCACTCCTGGAAAATATCACATATTATACCACTACACAAAGGTGGTAAGTCCCTTGAGCTCACCAACTATCACCCTATTGCAATTCTATCACCTTTATCCAAAATATTAGAGAGAGTTGATCATTCCCAGCTAATGCAGTTCCTTCTACAGAATGACCTGCTATCCAAATCCCAACATGGCTTCAGACCCTCCCATAGTACTACCACAGCACTACTCTCATTTACCAACATTGCAAATCATCATAGAAGCAATTGACTATTTGTATCCTCAATATTCTTAGACCTGTTAAAAGCCTTTGATATGGTCAACCATAATATGCTTCTAGAAACCCTATCTTCCCTTAACATAAGCTCCTCCACCATAACATGGTTCAAGAACTACTTATCAGACTGTCAGCAGGCAGTTCTATGGCAAGACCAATTGTCCCCCCTATTACCAGTAGCCATGGGTGTACCTCAAGGGTTCATCCTAGGGCCTTTGCTTTTCTCATTATTCACTAACCAGATAACCTCATCCTCATCCTCTGCCCCCATAGTGCAGTATGCAGATGATACCACTATTATATGTGCCTCCCCCACCCTAGATGAGCTAAAAAAATAACCCAAAACAACTTTTCCTTAGCAGAAGCATGGTTCACTAACATAAAACGTATTCTTAATCCCAAAAAAAAACAAACTCATTCTCTTCAGTCCCGGTAGATCTCCACCACTAAATAATGACTTCACCATAACATCTAAGGATAATATACAAATTACCCCAACAACACACATAAAACTATTAGGTGTCGAAATTGACAATAATCTAAAATTCGACATACACATAGCCCAAACAATTAAGAAAGGTAACAAAAGGCTTGGTCTCCTGTACAGGAACAGACAGTTTATCAATAATCCTACCAAGGCCACCTTAGTAAGGACTCATCTCTTATCCATTCTCCTTTATGCCTCCCCCATCTTAACTAACCTTCGCCACACTGAACTAAGCAAAATGGAATCATGTTACAACAATATTGCCAAGTTTGCTACTGATGCATCTCATAGATCACATCACTGTCTAGCCCTCAAACAACTAAATTGGCTCGAGTTACCTCAACTACTCCTACTCAACCAACTCTCAACAGCTCATAAACTCTACTACCTTCCTGACAAAACCCCAGCTCTTCATAATCTAATTCTCCCCTATACTACCACTAGGACATTAAGATCTAGTTATCAGAACCACATAAAGGTCATCAAACATAAAAATGACGCTGGTAAATCCCTCTATGCCTGCTCCATTGCCAGAACCTGGAATTCACTACCAGGGCACTTGACTGCCACCTCCTCTACTTCCTAATTTAAAAACCTTCTCAAAACTCACTACTTAAATAACTGGCATTGTTCATGTCACTCCCCAGGTTAAGCCATCCCACTGCACTGTTACTAGGATTTTGCTATGGATCAAATTGTGGTCCCCCACATCACATATGTTAAGGATAATAAAGTAACTCAACTCTCATGTACTGTTATATCTATGGATATGGCTTTCTATCAAATATTTAGATATTGTTAATCTCTGTTATCTATGCTCAAATGTATTATTACTATGTATGACATTGTTTTTCTTATATGTTGACTAATTGTCTCTATTCTATTGTACTGGTATTTGAAGCTTTTCTCCCCGGGCCTCTGCTGAAAATGGACCTGTGACCAGTCGGACTTTCCCAGTAAACGAATGTAAAATAAAATAAAATAAATAAATAAAATAAATAACACCCATTCCCATAACCCATGAGGCATGCCCAAACAAGTTAAAGTCCCTCCACACTGAACCAAACACTATTCTCCCAGGAGACTATTCATTCATAAACTGGAAAACCTACACTACCATGAATAAGTATGCACAGCAATTCCTAGACTTCATAAAAGCAAGCTCATTGGACCAATTAATTGACCTCCTAAATAGAGGTTCAAAATACTGGAGCCAATCCTCACAAATATAACTCCATTATTCCCTATATCTAAAGTTACCCCATTATTGGTCAAATCGCACCACTGCTCAGTAATATTCTCTACAATTGTGAAGCTAAATCCACCCACTAACTCTACTGTTTATAGGAATTACTCAAAGGTAAATCTTCTACAACTATATGATGAGCTGATATCATTTAAAAACCATCCTCCCCTGACCCCATAGACTACAACATTGCTTTCACAGACAGTTTCTATTTAAACATCAGTGCTTTCATAGAGGCATCGGTCAATAGCTGACACAAATACAATATTGAGTTTTGAAATAAGTCACTGTGTTGGAACCTTAGTATACAGAAACTGTATGACAAAAGGTAGAAAATCAGAGTTCAGATGAACAAACTGAATACCTCAAGTTCCAAAATTGAACTTAAGAGGTTAAATAAAGAGCTTAACAGAAAATTTAAATCCCTTAAGAATAAGTATGATCTGCAAACTGACACTTCTGTTCAGAAAAACTGCAAAGCATTCTTCAGTGGTGTCAGAAATCTTTGAAACAGTATTAAACACTGCACTAAACTACGACATAATGATAGCATATACATAGCCCCTGAGAACATAGCCCACATACTTACAGACATATTTTGCTCAAATTTTACCTCAAAGTCTCCCTCAAACATTCATCTGAATACAACCATGTCTATACCTCACCTCTAGATCACCTAGAAGCAGGAACTGAGGCAGAACTGCCTTCTTTTCAGCAGTAAACATTGCTTCTCTGGTGCAGCTAAATCTGTTTGACTTCAGCTTCTCAAGTATGTATGTGCCAGAGACATTGAGAACAGCTGATGTCATTGTATTACATAAAGGGGGGGCACTCTATCTACAGCTATAGACCAATACATCCAATTAGCCTTATCTGCAAAGCAGAAGAGTGCATCTTTATGGAACTTATAAACAATGGCAAAAGCAGAACCTGGACTTCTTTAAAAAAGTCACCAAAGCCCTGGATGAAGACAGATGCATGCCACTTAGCCTCACCTGGTAGAGGTCTTTGACACCATCCCACATTTGTCATTACTGATAAATTAATCAAACTAAAGTTAAACCTTGTGTAACCCACTAGATAGCAAATTGATTAACTTATGTAAGCCAATCTGTATAAGAAGGACTCTCCTGTAATATGCTTTTTACTACTGGGGTCCCTCAGGGGTCTGTTCTGGGAACTATTCTGATTCATAATTACTTCTCTGATGTCAAAGTTGATGTCAAGGATGAGTGTAAACTTGGGGCTATTATAAGCTATCGGGTTGGATCCCGGATCCTCCAACAAGGCCTTACATGTCCAGGCAAATAAATGCAGGATCACTGCTTAAAGTTAACTGCCAAAAATGCAGCATCTTATCCTTTACAAAACAAGAGCATTCATGCAACTATCACATCAATGACATCCCCTCAACTGACTCTGCTATTAGCAACCTGGGCAGTTTTGTAGAAAATGAACTATTCCTTAACCACCATGCATCTGCAGCTGTCTGGCAGTAATAACCCAGGTTGATAGCCAGGGATATATCTTCTAGGTCAAAGGAAGTTGTTATACGTTCACAGGTTCATAGCTACCTAAGAGGCTTTTGATTTGTGAGGATCATAAGATGCCTAGCCTTACATTCTCATGGTATATTTTAGCCTTTATACTTTGCATACAAATAACTCAGAGGTGGGCAGAACAAGGGTATGCTGAGGCTTTAATTGTTGGCCCATATCCATGAGGGATATGGATGTAAATACAGGGATGAATTTGGAGTTTGCCATCCATTTGTCCAAACTACATTTGAATAGAGTAAGGGAAGTACTTTGTTCAGCTGGAATAGAAGACAGTTCCATAAAAGAGGTTTTCTCTGTGATGCATACCTCTCCATCCAATACATTCTATTTATGTTGCAAAAGAAATTAAGAAGCCAAAGCAGGTATTCATACTATCACTGGACTTGTGAATGTGTAATAGGTCTTACTGGATAGGATCTGTTTAGGCTGTCTGTGTGAGGCAGAGGTCACCCCTTTGTAGGTTGTATGATACAGAGAAGATGGTAAACACTTTGAGATGGTCTGCATAGTTTGTGTGATTTAGACCTTTGATATTTTTAGTGACAAAAGTGTTGTGATTACTCCAGCTGTGATCAGTATTTGACCAGTTAAATACTGAATGGAGCATTATATTCAGTGATCAGCATGCTAAAAACTGAGGACAGTGGATTGATTACATTAATGGATCTGGACACAATATCTTTAGAAATAAGCTGTGCGACAAAAAATGTCTTCCTTACAATAGTGGATACACGACGATGAAAGAACAGTTCATTGTTGATAAAGGTTCCCAGATCCATAAATCTCTACTGTCCAGATTTTTTGCAGAATTTCCAGATTTTTACATCATGTTTTTGGTCTGTTCCTCATAAAAAATATGTGGTTTTCTGACAAATCATCATTGACTGAAGTTACTAAATAATGATAGATATTTATATTTCTGACTTTATATTTTTCAGAAAATGTATGGTAACACAAAACCTATTATTCTTGCAACTTTCTAAACTTCTAAGACCAGTATTTAAAATATGTCCTTATTTTTGAGAGTTTGTTCTTCCTATTTAGTTTGGCTATGTCCAATTTTCTTGAGCTATGACTTGAGAGGTATACAGAATCAACTTTCCTGGGTGTGTTCTTAATGTAATAATTAAAAACCATTCTTGCTGAAGGATATGATTACACATTTCTTTGACATTTAGTTTTAGTTAATTGTTTTCTGACACCAGCCATTTATTTGGAAAAGACCCTCTTAGATGATGTTGGCATTCTCTGAGGAGTATAACATGGCACCAAGTTTACAGCTGTCTTAACATTTTTTTTGACCTCCAAGAAGTAAATGCAAAACAGGAGTGGCCCAAAGACTGGACCCTGAGGTACACCACTAGTGCTAGGTCTTTTGAATTATATATTCATAGGTTCATAGGAGATTACTAGGCTAACAGCTCAAGAGCCCTTACAAGCATAGCCAGTTTTGTCTAGATTTTACCCAGTTTTCTATCCTTATGGGAAACAAAACAAGGGTCAGTAAGTGAAGTCGGGTTTTGATAATTTTTACAGATTGCCTCTGTCCATAAGGCCCCAGGAATGAATTTGTGATTTCCCATCTATTGGTCCAGAGTATACTTGAAGACAATCAGAGAAGAGCTCTGTTTCACATGAGTAGGAAGCCTATTCCAGAGGAGAGGCACATATCTGCCTCTCCAGCATGATTTATTCATGTCAGAGATCTGATTAGATCCTTGGAGCAGGAAACCCTTGTGCAGTTAGCTTTATATATATGCAGCATTTCTATCAGGGCTGGGTCAGAGACTGCCTTGTAGGTCAGCCAAAGATCACCCCTCAGTAATTAGAAGGAAATTGAATACAGTGATGAATGTTAATTGGACTGCATATGACATGTTGCTTATACCCTGTATTTTTTTTTGGTGAGAAACCTGTGAGGACGCCCCACCTGTTGCAGGTGCCTGGAGAAGTATATCCCAAAGGGTGCATTGTACTCAATTACTGGCTTGTTGAAGGACAGGTACAGTGGTACTATGACATCTTTAGGTCTGGATGCCATGCCCTTACTTATAAGCTGAGCCACATAGAAGGCTCTCCTCACCACCGTGAACATATAGTGGTCAAATATCAGATTACTATCTATCTCAGTACCCAGATCTCTCACCACTGAATCCACTCTTAGGAGGGTGCAATCCATGTTGTAATTTGCAAGGTATTTGATTTCCTAAAGGGTATTACTATGCACATCTTCACATTAAGTCTGAGGCCATGGCTCTGACACCAATCATTAGTCTGAATCATTCCTTTTTGTAGGATATCAACATCATTTGGGGAGTCAGTGATTGCCTCCAACTTGTTGTCATTAGCAAACTTGGTCAGCCAAAGGCCGTCTAGATTTACCTTGACATCTGAGAAGTATATCCCAAAAAGGAGGGTGCCCAGCACTGAGCCCTGTAGGAGTCCACTGGTGAATGGCCTCATGCTGTATGTGGATTACCCCACTCTAATAACATATGTCCTATCCATGAAACATTTGGCTATCCATTTGGTGATGTAGAGGTTTATGCCCAATTTTGTGAGTTTTTTTATAATGCCTGAGTCGGATATTGTGCCAAATGCCTTGGCCAGGTCAAGGTAAGTGCACTGTCTTACTCTCATTCATAGCCTTTGTGACTTTCTCAAAGAAGTCCACCAGATTGCACGGGCAGGACCTGCCCTTGACAAAGCCAAACTGGGTTAGGTCTAGAGAATGAAGATTCTTATGTCATTGCTAATCAGATCCATGATTATCTTTCCATAGCTTTGCATATGAGACTAATCAGACTTATGGGATGGTAGTTTTCTGGGTCCATTGATTGTCCCCCCTTGTGCTGATTGATGACTGTTACTCTCCTCCACTCTACTGGGGCAAAGCCTGTCTGTGTCTAAACAGAGGTCTGACTTGGTTTGTCAGGTCATGTTTCAAGCTATGTAATAGGCATCCTGGGATTCTAGCTTTAGAGAGTGCAGTGATGACATTTTCTTTTATGATAACAGGCAAAGGAATGATAGGGGATATTTCATGTAGAGTGACTGGGGGGATGAAGGGGTGAGATATGAGCTGAATTTATCAGCCAGCAGGTTTGCTATTTCTTCTGGCTGAGTACAGGTACTGCCCCCCACAGTCAACTCAGCAGACTGTTGAGCATTTCCCTTAAAATGATTTTTGTTATCATTTGCTTGGGAGGCTATTTTAGCCCTGTATTAAGCCTTTGAAGACTTCGCTAGTTCCCTGATTTGTTTGTTGAGACTAATGAGGGCATTTTTTTTTCTGTGTTGTGCACCCTCCCACTTAGTTCTACACAGGAATTTCTTCCTTCTGTTGTATAGTCTATTTATGCCAGGGGTCCACCAGGGTGACTTGTTTTTCTGGCTAGACCTGGGTTTAGTTTGGTCAGGTACTATTTTTTATGCAGCTGTTTAAGTAGTTGTACAGGGCATTCATGTATACTTTTGCATAGACATCCATGTTTTTGGGCTTGGGGGAGCTTTACAATTACCTATGCTATCACTTAATAGACAGCAATTTGCCTTAGAAAAATTATTTAGGGTGTTAGGGTTTGATGGGGGTTTTACCATTATATTTATTTCAAAGGAGACTGATTTATGATCCTATCTTACCAATGAGGACATTACGCTCGGGAGGGGTGCAATGCTCCCCCATGTTTGTGAGTACTATGCCAAGAATATTTAAGCCATTAGTGGGACTGCAGACCAACTGTTCCAAAGCATTTGTATTAACAAAGTCCAGGAATCTCTGATCCTGCATGCTAGTGGTCATGTATGTCTCCCAGTAGATAGATGGGTAGTTAAAATCGCCCATGAGTTGTGTGTTGGGCTGAATGGTAAGTGATTGTAGTAATTTCAGGTATGCAGAGTGATTTTCATGGCTTATGGCTGAGAACCTGTAGCTAGCGATGCTATGGTGGAGAATTTTGCCTATGGTCAACTAGCCATGGAGTAACTCATGAGAATTATCCTGCTTGACCAATCCTGAGGTGTGATTATTTTTTATGTAAATGGAAACACCTCCTCCTTTCATTTTTTCCTTTTCAGGTCTGAATGTGTCATAGGCATTGTAGCCTTACACTGCTGGGGTTCTTTCTGCAGCCCTGAATCATGCTTCTGTAACTGCACAGACATCATTCTCCAGTGGCTTCCAGGGAGTGCAGTTTCTAGTTAAGACTCCTAACAGTGACCATTAGTGCCCTCAGCTTGGGATTAGAAGAATGTGTTATGTTGGTAGGTCCACTGGTTTGGCACTACCTAACAAAATCATTATGGGGATGGTTAATGCCTTGGACAGTATTCTAAAGCCTAGCAGTAACAGGTGCAGACCATCTCTGGCAAAGCGTCATGGTCTGTTGCTCATGTCATCCCAGGCCAACAAATACTGGATCCCCTTGGAATAACAACAGTAGCTAAACCAATTATTGAAGTCAATCATTTTCTGTTTGTATTGTGGTATCATTCTTCATGAGGGTAGAATGCTGCTCAATGCGAGGCACATTCCTCCCTGTGACACATTCAGAAAGGTCCATCATGTCTCTCTCATCATATCGTCCAGGGAGGTATACCTCACATCATTCACATGCACATGTACTATGACTGAGTCATACTGGTACTTGTGGTTGAATGACCCAAATGCTTGCATAATTTGGCAAATTATGGCCCCTGACAGACAACTGGCTGTAACCCTCTCTTTATCCAGCCTGATGAGGGTGATGTCCATGTGTCTGACGGTGGAGTCTCCTATAACCAAGATGTTTGAATGTACGCCATTTCACCTTGGAGGCTTGCTTATGGAAACACTGTGATGTGTATTTTTATGTGTAGTAGTTGATTCTGACTTGGTTTTGTTTGCATGTGATTTCTGAGGGCAGTGTACAGGATGCTACTTTTGAGTTTCTCTGCATATATGGGTTTATGGGTCAAGACCTTATTTAGTGAAGGAAAATGAGGTGGGTGTGTGGTGACAACCTGTTTGTCATTTGATTTGTCAGTATGTGAGAGTCATGTCTCAATTTTCATAGTGTAGCTACATCTCTCACATACGGTCTTTGTTTATTTCATGATTAAGCGGTTGTCGGTAAACATGAGACAATTACTACATTGCCTCAGGATGCCCATGCCCACCAGTCTGGCCACAGAGATAGCTGGAAAGTGCTTATCCATGGCCTCAGTTTTTTTTTCTATTTTTATTATTTATTTTACATTTGTTGACCGGGCTAATCTAACTGGATATATGTCCATTTTCAGTAGAGGCCCGGGGAGATAAGCTTCAAGACATACTGATAACATAAAAATTGCAAATATAAGGAAAAAAAGAAATTACAGTAATATATACACTGACAAATCAGGTTAATAAGAAATTATTTAAAGAGGAGACATCAATACAATGTAAAATGGAGTTTCAAAATAACATGTAGGTACATTCCTTAATGCAAAAATGAGGCATACAGGCTAGTTCAATGTGCAGGTAAAGTACATCACTTAATGGCAAAGAAAAAAGGAGGCATACAGGCTGATGCCATATCCAGTACAGTACACAATGTAAGAGGCAGCTTAATGATCAGTAGTAGTAATAATGACTTAAAATATATATATATATATATATATATATATATATATATTGTTTTTTTTTTTTTTTTTTTACAAATAAGTGAGAGAGGGAGGGAAATAAAGAGATACAGAGCATAGAAGTCATATATTGTTACAAAGGATGACATAAATTAATAGAAAGAAAAGGGAAGGCAGAGCATAATTCAGGTAGAGTAGATATTTAGGCAGGTTTAGTACAGGGGCATGACCAGTGTGCTCTGAGGAAAAGTTTCAGTCTTTTTTTGAAGAGTGATAAAGAGGAAATTGAGGAAAGGTCATAGGGTAGGAGATTCCAGAATTTTCCCACAGTATTGGAGAAGAGAGAATCCCCAGCCCTGTTGTTACATTTAGATATTTTAACTAGAAGTTTCTGAGATGAACGTAAGGACTTCAGATTATTATAGGGGGTGATGATGGTGGAGAGACTAGGAGTATTGGAAGGTTGGTAAAGAGTTTTATGTGCAATGATTAGTTGGTGGCATGTGATCAGATTCTGTAGTTCCAGCCATTCAAGCTGCTTTAAATTAAAGCAGTGGTGAGTTTTAAATGTGTTGCCCGTAGCAAATCTGGCTATATTATTGTAGGAGCTTTCCAACTTACTGAGGTTGTTCTTAGATTGATGAAAATGGAAGAGGCATAGAAGAGTGTAGAGATTAGATGTGCAATGCATTTAACCAGGGAAAAGAGTGGGGAGATGTAACTGGACTGGGGTGACAGCACATGGATGAAGACTCCATGCTTGTTTTTCTAACTTTGGATCTTGGAAAATGTCCTTTTGTAACACAGATTATGCAGTACTGATTACATACTGAATGATGCTAGCTGTTGTGTTTATAAAATCATACTATCAAAATTAGAGAAATAACTTTGGACTGTTTGGATCCTCATGACTCTTTTGTACCAGTTACTTTTACAAACCATACTGCCTTTTTTTCTTATTTCTGCCTTATCATTAAGTCACATTTATGTTGCATACATTTATTTGGTCAATGAAGTCTTTTAGATACACACAAGTAATTTCACTTTCTCTGCACAAAACCACATTTTTTTAATAAAGTCAGGTTTGTTTCTCTAAACAGTGTGTTTCTTGTTTCATCATTTCTTATACCATAGTTTAATCATAAGTTCAAAGGTATGTGCAGGACTAGCTGCCCTTGTGGGTCATTTAAGCCTAACCAATTTCCCATTTGGTGCTTTGATTAACCTATCCCATTTGGTGTTAGATTGACTTTAACTATTTCATGGTCAATAATTATATATTACCCATAGAGACAGTAAACTGTTGCAGAAAAAGGTGAAGTCCTAAGACTGGAAATATTCCCTTATTAGCCTCAACAAAAAGTTGAGATCCCTCATCAAAAACCTCCAAAGCCAGCTATGAAGGCAGAATTGCAGCAGACACTAAAAATAACCACAATGCCTTCTATAGTTATATCAAGAATCTCCATGCAATACCCAGATTTGCTCTGAGTTACTGCACAATGGTACCTCCTATACTGAGCCAAAAGATATTGCCAACATACTGGCCGACAGATTCAGTGCCAACTTTACCCCCCCCCCCTCAAAGGATCAATCTCAATATTGGAAGAATGCAAGGCACCCAGCATTACTGCAGCACAGGTTAAAGCTGCATTGTCTAAGGTCAAGAATACAGCATCTTTGGGACCGGACAGTATCCCTGGACGTGTTCTACATGAACTACAAAGTGAACTGGCACCTCACCTGCGTGCCCTGTTCAATCACAGCCTCACCTCAGGCTTTGTCTCTACTGAATGTGCACTGCTACAGTCATCCCTCTCCATAAAGTAGGCGTGACTACAGACCCTGGAAATTATAGCCCCATTAGCCTGACGAGTCTGATATGTAAGGCTGTGGAGCACATCATCATGGACCTAATTAACAAGGATATAGGGAATCTCTAAACTCTAGATCCCATGCAATTTGGTTTTGTGAAAGGTAGATCATGCCTGCTTAACCTGGTTGACTTCTTTGAGTCAATTACTAGAGCGGTGGATGAAGGTAAGGCAGTTCATACAGCCTACCTCGATGTAGCCAAGGTCTTTGATACCATTCCTCACTCAGGAATTATTGTTAAACTCAGCAAACTAGGCATCAACCCCTATATTGTTAGGTAGGTTGCAAATTGGCTCACAGATAGAACCCACAGTGTGAAAGTAGCAGATTCCAATTCAGACTGCTCACCAGTCACGAGTGGATTCCCACAGGTGTCAGTCCTGGGTCCTCTCCTATTTGGCATCTACTTCTCAGAAGTCCAGACCAACATGGAGGGACTCTGGCTGACTAAGTTTGCTGACAATTGCAGGCTGGGAGCCATTATTAACTCCCCAAGTGATGTAGACATCCTACAGAAAGGTCTCACTGAGACCAACTACTGGTGTTAAAACCATGTCCTTAAGCTTAATGCCAAAAAATGTGCCATCATTCCCTTTGGGAAAAACTCAATTCCCACTAATTACCACATTGACACTGAAGGCATTATAAGAGATCTGGGGACATAGGTTGACAGCAATCTCTCGTTCAACCACAACATTGCCACTATGGTCAGAAAGTCCATCTATGTGGCACACCTCATTACCAAGGGTTTTGCATCCAGGAATAAAGAGGTCATCATTTCTTTCTACTCTTCCCTCATTAAATCAATCATAGAGTATAATGTCCCATTTGACATGTACCTCACTAGACACCTGCAACAGCTGGAGAGGCTACAAAAGTACCTCACAAAGAGGATCTTAGGCCTTAAACACATCTCCTACATGAACAGACTCAAAAAATTCCAGCTATTCTCTGTCTCATATCATCTACTAAGATGCGATCTCTGCTTGACTTACAAAGCCATGTCTGACCAGCTCTGTTAGAAATGCTACATCTAAAGAAATCCCAGTCCCTCTGCACCACATGTTCTGGAGACCTCAACCTCATTACCACAATCAACAGAACATGCTGGAGGGACAGGTTCATAACCCAGAGACTGCCCATGCTCTGGAATAGACTTCCCATACATGTCAAGCAGAGCACTTCAATAGCCCTCTTCAAGAAAAATCTTGATGAGTGGTTGAGAAATAGAAAGTTCACCCCGGGGATCACGTCAGTGGATCTACTTGATAGAGGCACTGGGAACTAATGATAGATGGCACAATGCCAGGGCACTTCTATGGGCTAGGCTTGTAAAAGCCCCAGGGCCATTAGCCTAATACACACCTATGAACCTATGAATGGGTGCTATCCTCAGTGTGAGCTGCAGCTATCCAACAAGGAGATGCTGCTCTGTGTGCAACTCAGATGCTTCTAGAGTAGCAGGGGAACTGTGGAAGGTTGCAAAGATAGTTTTTGTAAGGGAAGCGTTTCTGTCTATACAGAGCACTGCTAACCACCCTTGCAAGCAGAGTACCCTAGTGTAAAACTGGGCTCATATAGAATCAGAAAAACAAGTTTTAAAACAGCAAGGCCAACAGCCCAATCAAGAAAACATGAAATAAGCTTTTAGCCAGCATTCCCAATTCAGATAGGTTTGCTACAGCATACTTCTGCCACAAAAGAGCAGTCATAAATCCTTCTTAATGCAAAAATGCTGGTTTTAGAGCTTACGTTCAGGGAAACCACATAATACTATGGTCCAGTAAAACTAGCAGACCCAGTGTAATTAAATACTACAGCAGCAGTGAAAACAGTTCAGCTTTGAAACTCTACTAAAGTGCCAAGAAATGCAAGAAATAATACAGGATTCTTATGAAATACTGGAAAAATCATCTGCATAAGTGCAAAATAATACTTATTTTCATTGTTTTAGCAGCAGATGGCTTTAGATGCAGCACATTCTCTGTAAATCTCAGGCGAAGTTGTCAAACCAAGAGCAGCTCTAAGGAATGAGGTAGAACCACCCTAACTAATTTCCTGGGTTCTATTTGTGAACCAATGTGCTATCCAGTGAGTTATGCATGGATTTACATTTAGCTCCTTTTTAATTTCTCCAAGTCTTTTGGGTTTCTAATACCATGATGGGAATGGACCCCATTCCTAAGTCAAAGTACAGTTAAAGTTCATGAAATTAGTATCATCTCAGTCTTTGATGTCAGCCAGAAGTGTTCTTTGCAGCACCAGCAATATGCCCAGTAATGACTCCTTCTACAATTCATACAGAGTTACATGCATTGGTAACATATCTAAATACAACTATAGATTATTTTTTATAAGACCCATTGCTCCTACTACTATTGAAACTG
The DNA here is from genome assembly GCF_019279795.1 of Protopterus annectens. Lineage (NCBI taxonomy): Eukaryota > Metazoa > Chordata > Ceratodontiformes > Protopteridae > Protopterus > Protopterus annectens. The sequence goes on from NC_056730.1 coordinate 477,658,677, forward strand.
TCTAGCATCTTTCTTCCAAATTGCTCTCATTTCTGACTGCAAATCCTGATATTTTATGACTTTGTGTCTCTCTGTATACAAGACACTGCAGTCACTGGGTGTAGCAATTTCAATGAGCAATGCTACTTTTGTCTTCTTTTCATGGACCATACATGGTTTTCTTGCATCTATCTTTTGGTGATCCCATGTGATGTAAACTTAATTTTGTATGATGATTTATGGCTGTTGTTTCCAGTGTTTTTCAGCCACTTCAGTACCATAATGTTTGCACAATCCCCAGTGCAACAGTCTTGCCACATTATTATGCCTTTCAGTATACAGTCCTCCTGCCATTAGTATGTCACAACCAGAACAAGGTGTGTGACTGTTTCCAATTCCATTTTTACAAAATCTACATTTATCTGTTTCTCCTACATGTTCAATGAACTTTGTAAACAATCATGTATGTAGCCCACTGTCTTGGGCCACCAATATTAACCATTCATCTTAGTTTGAATTGGCCTCTCTTTAACCATTCCTGCATTCGATCCTGATCAATATGAGGTTCTTCCAGGAGTTTTCTATACTTGCAACTATACTTATGCATTTTCCAAATTTCTTGTGTTTTCATCTGATCCTTCAACTTAGATTATTTCTTTTTTTTTTTTTGGCACATTCAGTTGCTGCCAGATTTTTATCTACTTCTGGTTTGATTTCCATTCCCACTTGATGCAGATATGCTTCTGCTAGACTAAGCAGGGAAGTCATCTTAGATTTATTCTCCTCATGTTTCAAAAGTTTCACTAAATTTGGGTCTTGTGAGGTCTGCAGATATATATGCAGTCCCACTATCACAGATCTGTATATGTAATCAGTTTCAAGGAGGCCCATACCTTCTTCGGAACGGGGACTATATAATCTTGGTGGTGGTGCTGTGGTAGCATTGTCGCCTCACAGTAAGACATTGTCCTGTTCGATTCTCAGCTAGAGCGTCTTCTGTGTGGAGACATGCATGAATGGGCGTACCTTCGTTGAAGGTTGTGCGTCAGGGCCGGCAACTCGGCATGTAAAAATCTACTGCCAATCATTAGTAGACCAGAGTTCCGCTGTGGCGACCCCTAACTGGGAAAAGCCGAAAGACACAAACAAACATTTGAAGAGAATGAAGCATCCTTCTTGTTTTCCTATCCAATCTATCCAACACCTTCTGGGGCCAGTGAATCACTCCAAAACTGTAAGTTAGGACAGGAAGAGCAACTTGTTTTATAGCCTGAATTTTGTTGCTAGATGTCAACACTGTTTTCAGAATTAATTTTTAAGTTTTCTAAAATATTCCTTACTAAGTTTTATTCGCATTTGTTCATGTTTCATTGCTGATCCTTCATCAGTTCCCAAATATTTATACACTTCTTGTTCAAGTTCTTTTATATCACATTCTTGTCTCAAACTGATGTTTTCTTGGTGCTGCAGCTTTCCTGCTTTAAAGGTTGCTTTTGCACATTTATCAAGATCAAATGACATTCTTATATCATCTGAAAATGTTTTAACTATTTGCAGTTGTGCTTTCAGTTCCTCATCTGATGAGCTGTACAATTTTAAATCATTAACAAAGAGAAGATGAGAAGTCTGTACACTTTGTTGTTTTCTAGGAACCACATTATAGCCATGGCCTAAACTGTTAAGAAGACAGCTTAATGGGTTAAGGTAAAGACAGAATAGCAGCGGTGACAGGGAGTCACTCTGGAATATCCTCCTTTGAATTTTTATCCCTGGAATAATAATTTGTCCTTTATCATGGTTTAATTGCGAAGTGGTTTAACACTGTTTTCTGGTCACCGTAATGTGATTGATCAGTGTGGGGTGTATCTTATACATTTTTAAGCAGCCTTTTATCCACGAATGTGGGATACTGTCAAATACTTTTTTATAGTCAATCCATGCCATACTTAGATTCTTCCCCTTTTTACAGTTCTCTGTTATGACTTTATTTAACAACAAATGATCCTTTGTTCCATATGACTTTCTTTTATTGCCTTTTTGTTCTATTGCTATAATTGAGTTTTCTTCTAAATAACTATAAATTGTTGTCAGCATCAGTTCCAGTGTGTAGTTTATAAGTCATCAAAGGCAAATTATTGGTCTACAATTTTTAGAATTGCTTGCAGGATCACTCTTAAGTACGAGCATTGTTTTTCCTGTTATTAACCAGGCTGGTGTCTGTTCAGGGTACTCATAAAAATAGTTGTTACTCATGGCTAAATCTTCGTGCAAAGATGTTAATATTTTTAACCAGATGTTAGATCTTGCATCTGGGCCTGGGATTTTCAAATTAGAGGCTTTTCTTAACTTTGTTTCAACCTGTCTGGCTGTTACTTCATCCCATTTCATATCCTGTACCTTTAAACTTCTTATTCTCTTTTACTTCTTCTATCCATTTAGCATATTTTTTATGTTCCACAGGATCTTCATAAATACTACTCCAAAATATATCTATTTCTTTTTTTTTTTTGGTGGTCATTTAATTCCTATTACCTTGTTTCCCAATTTTCTATAAAACGTTATTGGGTCATCAATTGTTTAATTTGTATTTTTCATTTATATTTATCTGTATATCTTCAAAGTTTTTCTGCCTATGCTGATATTTTTAGTTTATTATTTGGGATACTGCATGATAACTCCTGACCCGTTATAATACACTGCATTACTTTTATCATGTCTATCTTTCTGAGTATTTTTGTTGATCTATTCCGTCTTCTATACTCTACCAACAGTGACACTTCTTGTCTTACTTGCTTTATAGTTTTCTTTATTCAATACTTCCATGATAGTATTTAATTTTTCTCCATCCTTTCCCTTACTACCCTGTCTTCTTGTGGTAGAATTTTACCTGTCATTAATTTAGCTGCACAGTAATATATCTTGTTTACTTCTGTAATATTACATGGATTTCTATGGACAGTGGTCATTACTGTACTCATGTGTTTTATCAAACTTCTAACTTTTGGGTTTTTTTGACCCTCTGCAGTCTATTTCTTGTATTGATCTTAATATGCCTATCTATCTCTATTAAATCAAGTAACTCTTCTCTTAGCTGATTTTCTTCTCAACTGATGGCACATTTTTTGTTCTCCATTTACTGTGGGAATTCTATAGAAAGTTCTATACCATCTTCCTGTGGCACATTCTCTTCAATTTCATCCTGTGCCATCCATTACTCTGTTGCATAGGAACTCACTGGGCTATCACTGCTCAACACTGACTGTGTCAGAGTTGCCACAGTTTCCTGTTCCTTCCTTTGCTGTCCAGCTTCAAGTGAACGTTTATAATGGTCTCATATAAAAGGTTCCAAAATGTCTTCATATGGCAACTGACCTGTTGCTTCCTGTTCCACTGGTTTCTCCTTAATTTTGATATCCATTGCTCTATCCTGCTGTGGTGTTTTCTGAGTTAGATTTTCTACACTAAATCCTTCATTTCGCAGGTATTCCAGAACCTCAGTTTCTGTTTCTTTAACTTCTCCATTACTAATCTTCATGTCTCCTTTTCCTCTTTGTCTTCTTACTTTTTGAATTATAAAGTTTTCCATGTCCGAATTCCTTTCCTGTATTGCTTTTCAAATATCTTTGATGCTGGTCTTTTTGTATTAATTAGTTTTACTTTCTCCTTTGCATAGATATTACACCATATTAAATCTATGTTTCTTTCCCATGTCCATATTTCTTCTTCCAATGTCTCCTGATCTTCCTGTTTCTCCTTACTTTGGGGACTTACTCCATCATGCTGTGATGTAACCTGTGTTAGACCTTCTACACCGAATCCTTCACTTCACAGGCACTCCATAACATCAACTTCTATTTTTTTAACTTCTACTTTACTAATGTTCTTTTCTACATTCCCTCTTTGTGATATTATTTTTTAATTGTGAAATTTTCCCTAACTGGATACCTTTGCCTTTATTTCTCTTCGAATATCTTTGGAGCTGCCTTTTTTGTATTGATTAGTTTAGTCTTTGGCTTTGCATAGATATTGCGCCATATCAAATTTTGCTTTCTTTCCCATGTCCATATTTCTTTTTAATACTTTTCAATTTACATTTAGCTGAGAGAGGTTACCTATGATACCTGAGTGTGGAATTGTGGTAAATGCCTTTGTGAGGTCTAGGTATATGGTGTATTGATTTGCTCTCATCCATTACTTCAGTAACCTCAAAGTTAACCAGGTTAAGTGTGCAGGATCTGCCCTTTATGGATCCAGATGGGCTTGGATGAAGACTTTGTAGGTTACCTGTGTCCTGTTTATTAAATCAAAAATGATCCTTTCCATTGTCTTACAGATTAGGCTGGTCAGTTTTATGGACTATACTTACCTGGGTCAATTGATGTCCCACCTTTCTGTAAGGTAATGATTGCTGTTGTTGTCCTCTATTCATCTGGCACAAAGTCTGTTTGGAGAATGATATTGAATGACCTCTGTAAAGGTTCTGACAAGTCATGTTTCAGGCTGACCACTAAACAGCCTGATATGTTATCCAGCCCCTTATAAGCAGTATTATTGTCCTTGGATATTGCCTTATGGGCTTGATCTTGAGAGATTTGAGGGTTTAGTGTGGATGACAGTATGTGATCTACGAATAAGGGAGAAGACAGTTGGATAAAGTTTGAACTAAATTTGTCTGCAAGTAGATTATCTGAGTCTCGTGGTTCTAAGTATGTATATTAGCTCAGTGCAATGCTGGGCACAGCTCTTGAGATTTCTAATAACAAGAAGGTTTTGTTGTCACCCTTTGCCTGGGTGGCGAGTTTTACCTCATATTTCATTTTGATTGATTTGATCAGGGTCTGGAGTTCCTTGTTAAGTTTAGTGTTATTGGCAGCTTGAGAGTGAAATTTGTTTTTGCATGCAGTGAGACTTTTTCTCTTTTATTATAGAGCCTGTTTATATTAGGGTTCCACCACAGAGGTTTATTTTTAAATTGTGTATTGTATTTACTTCTGAGGGGACATATGGTTCAACACAGGTATTTACATGTGCATAAAACTTGGTGGTAAAGGATTCCACACAAGCAGTGGGGTCATCAAGATGGAATGGGATTTTTAATTTAGCCAGGTCATTGCAGTTATTGTAGATTAGCCTTAGCATAATCTCTCAATACTGAGATACTGTAAAATCTTAAAGTGAATGTGACCAATTTGTGGTGTGATTTGACCAGAGATGAAGTTATAAATGGTGTGGAGTAAAGCTGCCCCCTATTGGTAAAGGACAAGTTTGCAGAATGTTATTGGCCATATTTGGGATATGAACGAATGGTCCAGAGAATTTGTATTGATGAGGTCCAGAAATTCCTGGGTATATATGTTTGAGGATGTGAAGCCTCCCAGTTAATGGAAGAGGTAATTGAAGTTTTCCAGCAGAATAGTGTTTGACATAAGGCAAAAGGTCTCAACTCTGACTAGGTAGGACTTATGGGCTTAGGGGGAAATAGGGGGAATACTACAGTTAACTATGATATGCTAAGTATTTTTTAATAGTAAGTTAGATGCAGAAGTCATTATCTTCTCTAATGTGTTTGGAGGTGTTTTTTTTAAGAATATGGAGTAACTACTGCATTTAGTGCCTACATCAGATAAGATGGGCCTGAACATGTGGGAAAACATTGAAACCCTGCACTGATGGAGTGTTGCCATTAGTCTTGAACTAGTTCTCTTTGACAATGCATACATTGATGTTTTCCAGGGCAGAGCTGGATCCAGCACTAGGTGACATAGGCAGTCACCTAGGGCCCCATGGCTGGGGTGCCCACTGGCTAGAAGCCTTCAACATTAATGTTTCAGGTAATTTATATACAAAAAATACTTCCTACCATGGTGGTAGCATCTTTTCCTTAAAGGCGGACCAATGCAGATAAAGATTCATTCCACACTTGCGTGCATAATTTAAACTAGCAGTTGCATTCAGAAAGTAAGTGTGTGTGTGTGTGTGTGTGGGGGGGGGTTGCTGAATGAGAGAGAAGGTGTGTGTGTGTGTGTGTGTGTGTGTGTGTGTGTGTGTGTGTGTGTGTGTGTGTGTGTGTGTGTGTGTGTGTGTGTGCGTGTGTGTGTGTGCGTGTGTGTGTGTGCGTGTGTGTGTGTGTGTGTGTGTGTGTGTGTGTGTGTGTGTGTGTGTGTGTGTGTGTGTGTGTGTGTTTAACATACCTCTCAACTGTCCGTCCAGAGTTAGCCTCATAGTTTTGGTCTGTTTCTCATAAAGTTTGTGGTTTTCTGGCAAATCATAAATAATTGCATGTATATGAGTTTCAGACTTCATATCCTTCAGAAAATGCATGCCAATGCAAATCCTGTTATTCAAGCAACTTTCCAGGTTAAAAAAGAGCAAGATTTAAAATATCTCTCTATTTTTGGGCCACTGTATCCCCATTATGTTATGCTTTGTCTAGGTTTCTTATACTAAGAGGTTATGAGGTGTCAGTGGAGACAAGATGGAATCCTCTACATCAACTACCAGACTGCGGGCGGAAATGTGAGTCCAGATTTTCACCAAATGTCCAGATTTTTGCTTCATATTTTTGCCCTATCCCTAATAAAATGTGGTTTTCTGGCAAATCACTAAAGATTGAAATAATTAAATACTGTCATACATTTGAGTTTCATACTTCAATTCCTTCAGAAAATGCATTCTAAGACAAATCTATTCTAGCAACTTTCTAAGTCTATAAGAGCAATTTTTAAAATCTGGCCCTATTTTTGGTCCTTTGTCCCCCATTATTTTAGGCTTGTCCAGATTTCTAGTGCTAAGAGGTTGAGAGATATGAAGTATGATGAGTAATGTCCTAGTTGGAGGGAGGGCAGGTTACTCAATTAACCTGAACAGGCTTGACCCTGCAACTCGGTTACAGGAGACAGGAGCCTGAATTCACATATTTGCAAGATTTTGCTTAATATTCCAGAGCTCTTTCCTTGTTGTCTAGCTTGGAATACTTATAACACCATCTGACATACAAAGCTGATGTGAGTGTATTTTTGCACTTACTATAACTGTTTCAGTGATATTTAATAATTCTTTGCTTAGTGTTTCATAATTTGTGTGTTAAACTGGTTTCTGTTTTTTTGCTCTTGTGACTGTGATTTTAAGCACTTTAAATTTCAAATACCTCTGCACTTAGCATAGGGTAAATTTAGTCTTATGGAATCTAGACTTCCTTGTATCACGTGAGCACTAAAACCAGTTCTTCCCTGAGATGCTGAAAGATCTGAGGCATCCGTTCCTTCCTACTAACTATAAGTGCCTGTTTCTGCTCTTATACACACCCCTCTCATCCACTAGCCACTCCTAAGTGTGACCTCTCTTCCTGGCCATATAAATTTACCCAACAGTGTGGATGTACAATTTCCCACAGTTTCTCCAGCCAGTTTGGTCAACATGGGCATCCTGAGACAGTGTAGTAATCGTCTCATGTTCACCAACAACCCTCTGCTCCTAGACCACACAAACTCAGCATGTGATAGATGCAACTATATTAAGAACCTTGAATTCATGCTCTCTCACACACCAGTCAGTACATATGACAATGAGCGGGTCATCAGCATGCACACCTCACCTCCAACTCCACCCAGACCCACATCCTACATACCTACATATACATAGGTCCTCACCAGAAACATACCTAAACACCAGAGACCTCCAAAACACAATAACAAGCATGCTACACATAACACTTCTGCTGCAGAATACAAAACACATAATAATTCACATATCAGTGTCTCACCTGTCAAGCCCTTAAAGCAAAACACAAAATCAAACATACTAGTCATAGGTGATTCCATCATGAGACACACAGCTGTCCCTCTCACCAGGCTGGATAAGGAGAAGGCCGTGGTCAGGTGTCTGTCAGGTGCCAGGATCCCCCATATCACACATGCACTCAGGTCTCTCGACAACAGGTACTGTTATTATTCTGTCATAGTCCATGTTGGTGTAAATGACTTGATACATACCTCTCTGGATTATATGAAGAGAGATATGACTGAGCTCTTGGACTATGTGTCTCAGGCTGTTATGTCCTTAGTCTTTAGTAGCATTTCACATTCACCTAGGATGATGCCTCAATGCAAACAGAAAATGATTGACTTCAATAATTGGCCTAATTTCTGGTGTCATTTCAAGAGGATGCAGTCTCTGTCAGCCTGGGGTGACATGATTGATAGACCTTGATGCTTTGCCAGAGACGGTCTTCATCTGTCACCCCTAGGATTTTTACTACTGTCCAAGGCTCCTGCCACCCCCATAGTGCCTTTTTTAGGCAGTGTCTCAAGGACAAAATAACCGATGTAAGAACTCCATCTAAGTACAACCTCATGGTTTTGCTGTTAAACACAAGGAGTCTTAACACAAAACTGCATTCACTCACCTTGGAAGACATAGCCATTTGTGCAGTCACAGAGACCTGGTTCAAGGCTGTGGAGCGCACCTTATCCATACTGGGCTACATCTCCTCCTTCCACATGTTCTGATCACAAACTGAAGGCAGGAAAACTAAAGGAAGCAGTATATCAATATTCATTAAAGATAAATACACCTCCAGATTGGTTAGAGAGCGTGATTCCCTGCAGATACTTCAAGTACAATTAACTGTTGGTAGAACACCTATTCAAGTCATTGCCAGCTACAGGACCCCCTCCATGAATCAGGGCACCCACTCTGCCTATTTGGATCTACTAGAGTCAATCAAGATACATCCGAACACCATGGTTTTGGGTGAGTAACTACCCAGCCACTAACTGGGGAAATTACTCATGCAGAAACTCACTTGTGCAAAAGTTCTTCAACTTCATTAACTCCAGTGGCCTGGACCAGCTAGTTGACACTCCACAAGGGGTGCCAACATCAATATGGGGGACCACTGTACCACCCCCATTGTGAGATCTTCCCTGGTGAGATCTGACCACAAATCAGTCTCATTCGAAGTTACAATCACACCTGACCTCCCCCATAGCACAAACTAAACTAAAAAAACTTCTCCAAAACAGATTATAACCTCTTACAGGATGGTATAAATAACCTCACTGCACCTCTTCCCTCAGATGGAACTGGCAACTATGCCAAGTTCTACACAAATGCTTTATACAAATATACAAATACCTGAACAACTGCACTGACATGACCATAACTGATAAGACCAAAACAAGCTCCTCAGGAAGAGCAAACCTGTGTGGTGGACAACTGCCATTAACAGTCTTTACAATAAGAGGAAGAAATTGTTGTCTAAGAGTAAAAGGAAGTGAGCCCCAGACTGGAAACACACCCTCCTCAGCTTCAATAAGTAAATAAGACTCCTTGTGAAGTCCTCCAAAGCTAACTTTGAATCCAAATTAGCTTTCTCAACTAAGGACAACCATAAGGCATTCTTTAGTTACATCTGTAATGTAAAAGGAAAGGCTCAGATTTGTGTCAAACTGGTAATTAATGATATCACATATACCGAGCCTGTGGACATTGCTAACCTGTTAGCTGACAGGTTCTATGAAAGTCTTACTCTTCCTTCCCTGCCACATTTACCCAGAGACATCCCTACCACCTATCCTCTACCCTGTATCTCTAAACAGAAGGTTATGAATGCCCTCTCTAAGGTCAAAAACATAGCGTCCATGCAACATGAAAACATCCCAGGCTACATGCTACATGGGCTCAAGCAAAAATTAACAATGCCATTGGGTATTCTTTTCAAACATAGTCTAAGCACTGGCTTTGTCCCAGCTGAATGATAGAAGGCCACCCTTATCCCTTTGCACAAAAGTGGTGCTTCCACTGACTCCAGGAACTGTAGACCTATTAGCCCCACTAGCATTATCTGAATGGCCATGAGAGAATCATCATGGACCTTAGCAACAAAGACATTAGTAACCTCCAAACACTTGACCATACTCAATCTGGATTTGTCAAAGGGAGATAATGCCTGTTAAATGTGGTGGACTTCTTTGAGGCAGTCACCAAGGCCCTTGGTGAGGGGAAATCTGTGCACACAGCCTACCTAGACTTAGCCAAGGCTTTTGACACTATCCCCACTCAGACATAATTGACAAACTCACCCAGCTAGGTATCAACCCGTATATCATTAGATGTGTCACTAACTGGCTTACTAATAGAATCCATATAGTCAAAATAGGGGAATCCACCTCCAACTGCAGACCTGTAACCAGTAGTGTTCCACGGGGATCAGTCCTGGGACTTCTACTGTTTGGAATCTATTTCTCTGAAGTGCAAGATAAAACTAAAGGTCTGTGGCTGACAAAGTTTACTGATAATTGAAAACTGGGAGTGGTCATAGTATCTCCAAATTATATCAACATCCTGCAAGAGGGTCTTCGACAGACAAATGACTAGTACCAAAGTCATGGCCTTAATCTCAATGAAAAAAAAAATGTATCATCATCCATTTCAGTAAAAGTGATGTTCATGCTAACTACCACATTAATAACAACATTCTAAGTACACAGTGGTGATATACCTGGGCACACAGGCTGACAGCAACTTTACCTTTGATCACCATGTCTCCACAGTGGTAAGAAATGCATTCTATATTGCTCATCTCATAAGTAAGGGCATTGCCTCCAGGAAAAAAAGAAGTTATAACCTCCCTGTGCTCTTCCCTCATCAGGCCAGTAATTGAATACAATGCCCCTTTTGGTATGTACCTTTCTAAGCACCTGCACCAACTGGAGAGATCACAAAGGTTCGTCACAAAGAGAATTCAAGGTCTTCAGCATCTATCCCATGAGGACCATCTGAAATCACTGTCACTTTATTCTGTTTCATACAGACTGCTCAGTCTCTGCTTTGCGTATAAGTTAATCTTTGACCCTGCTTTATTGGAAATGCTACATGTGCATAAGTCAAATGGTACACAGGTTACTTGCTCTAATGGCCTTAACCTGGTAAGTGACATTAATAGAATGTGCTGGAGGGACAGATTTATCTCCTAGAGGTTATCACACTTTTGGAACAGACTCCCGCTTCATGTCAAGCAGAGCACCTCATTGGCCCTCTTCAAATGCAATCTGGTCGATTGGATGGGTAACCGTAAGTTCACCCCCACCCAGGGGTTCCACCTATGTCTCTATTGGACAAGGGGGATAGGTGCTGATAATGGAAATAAGGGTAAAACTTGGCTAGGCTTGTAAGGGCCCTAAGGTCATTAGCCTAGTAACCTCCTATGATTCTGTGATCTTATGATCCTATGAATCCTCTACACTAACTACCAGACTGCTGAAGGAATTGTGATCTTCACTGGAGATGAGAACCTGAATCCTCTACACTAACTACCAGACTGCTGAAGGAATTGTGATCTTCACTGGAGATGAGAACCTGAATCCTCTACACCAACTACCAGACTGCTGAAGGAATTGTGAGCTTCAGTGGAGATATGAGCCTAAATCCACTTCACCATCTACCAGACTGCTGATGGAATTGTGAGCTTCACTGGAGAAAGGAGCTTGAATCCTCTACACCAACTACCAGACTATTAAAGGGATTGTGAGTTTGAGTTTTAGTGCATTTTCAAGGGATTATGAGATGTTCTTCATGCTTCACTGTTGCAGTCATTACATATGGGTAATCCTGCTGGCAGGTTGCCCTCAGCTAACCTGGACTGCAACAGTGAATACACTCGAACATCTACATTTATGGTAAGTGTACACAACTGTACTTTTCAGTGAGTTGTCATGGAATTGTTTGTTTTAAGGGAAGAGAAGTTTACTGTTGCTCATGCTAGTTCTGTTTTCAATATGCAACTAATTGTTTTGTTTCACAAATGGCAGTCACTGTGTATGTGTAGAATTTGAAAATATCTGGGATTCATGAAGCTTGTGCCAGGTTAAGGTGGAGCGTCGGTGTTCTAACACCATAGATGGCCGCCGAGCGATTCGGGTATGAGCCGTTCCCATGTGCACTACCGGCATACGCTACGCCCGCACAACTCCTGAGCCTTGTATGCTAATTACCCCATTTCCAGCAGTGTAGCATGCAAATGAAGGTATGTGGTGATTCAGAAAGTGGTGCAGGCGTAGTGTAAGCATGCAGAAATGTAAACCGTAAAAAACGGTTTACATTTTTGCAAACATAAAATCGGAGCCATGACAGATCAAACACATGTATTATATTGGTAATATATGCCAATGGCTAAATATATAGCCATTGAAATAAAAAAATGTACAAAATATAAAATTAACATTTAATATATATAGTCGCACTATCGCGGCGTGGAAGTGCAGGGCAGTGGCTCACAAAGGGGATTGCAAGGAATATATAAAAATATAGAATAAAACCGCAATGAAACACATATCACGATTTCCCCATAATAGTCAATGACAGGCATGCTACACCATACTCATGGTGCAAGGGTTGCTAAGGAGCAGTGACAGTGTTATGTGCAGTAGCTAGGAATTAGTAGGCAATGCCATGCAAAAGAGAGGAGTAATAGTGAATCGCAGATTCCCCACTGGTGTAAGGATGCACCTCACAGTGTAGCGCTATAACATCGAGGTGAGCCCTTGAGATAAAGAAGACATCAAGAGATGGGTGTGTCACCATTGCTGTAAGCACATTGGAGCATTGCTAAACTGGTCTGCCCCTAGCTAGGCAAAGCTGCAGGATAGGGGTGTGTTGAGTTGCCCATAGCTATGCTTAGCTGAGAGTACACAAGGTAACCGAGTATGCATGTGAACAGAGATGAAAACGCACGGAAACCCGGCAAATGGGTATGCGCGGTGTGCACTGCAGCTAAAACAGGGCGGATATAGGAAAGAAATAAGGAAATACTGCAGCAGTGAAATTGGAGTACAAACGATTAATTAACACCTAGTAGCCTACAGTGGGCCATTGACAACAGCTAACAAGGCTGCAAACAGCTACCTGCAGAACAGGGAAGGGGAGGGTCTGTACTGCAAAGAAAACAGCAAAGTGTCAAAGCAGAACAAAGGCGATATGCAGTATATCAGCTACAAGGCATATTTCGCCATGACTGGGTAGGGAAAGTACAAAACAAGAAAGATGGCAGGTGGATGCATGCCTGATAATGGGAGGGGATCCAGGTCTAAAAGTGAATTAAAGGGCAGCAGATTAATCAATGCTGGCAAATAGATCTCCACAGTAAAGGGCCCACACATGCAGTACTCATTGCAAAACCCATAATTAAGACACACAGCAGCTGGAATAGCTCATACACACTCACTTACATCTGCAGCATCCATAGCACAATACTATAAAGTGTGAAAGCACCTCACAAACATTTGTGTATTCCCATACACTCTGCACCAGTGGTATATACAGATGGGGAACTTTTATTATGTACATGTTAGGGGCTGCTATAGCTTTGATCCACCAGCATGTGTTGGAGACTGAAGGTGGTGTGGATGATGATGCACACGACCACCAGAGGAGGAGGAGAGTGTTCAGACCTAGGGTAACATACCAGGGGCTACATGATCTGGAGATAGTAGAGTGTTACAGGGTGGACGGGGACACCCTAAAGCAACTTGTGGAGCTGTGCCAGCCACGCCTTAGAGCCAGAACAAACAGAGGGGAACCCATCCCAGTGGATACGAAGGTATGTGTAAGCCTGAGAATACTAGCTACAGGTACCTTTCAAAGACCAACTGGGGATATCGTGGGTATCTCACAGGCATCAGCATCCAGGGTACTACACCAGTTCCTGGATGCCATGTTACCACATGCCAATAAGCACATATAAATCCCCCGAATGCAGGAGGAGTTGGCCAGCAATATGCATCTCTTCCATCGTGTGGCAGAATACCCGGAGACTGCACGCACATACACATCAAGTCACCACCCAGTGAGCAGGGTAGGCACTACATAAATCACAAGGGATACCCCTCCATCAACTGCCAGGTCATGTGCAATGCACAGGGCATTATCATGGATGTGTGTGCTGGCAGCCCTCGAAGCTATCACAACTCCCAAATCTGGCATGCCTCACAGCTGTATTGGTTATTTGCCAGGGGGGACATCCCAAATGGCCACCTGGTGAGAGATGCTGGCTATGCACTGGAACCGTGGATGATGACTCCCATCAGAAATGCACACACACCCATGCAGGAATGCCATAATGAGGCACATGCACAAACCAGAATCATCACAGAGCGTGTGTTTGGGATGCTGAAATCGCGGTTCCATTGCTTGGACATATCTGGTGGAGCCTTGCAGTTCTCTCCAGGCACATGTGTCCACATCTTCATAGTGTGTGCCATGCTACACAATATGGTCCTGTGGAAACAGCAGCAGCAGGGACAGAATGGTGAAGGCCCTCACAGCCCACCACCACTGCCAAGGGCCCCACAGGCACAGAAGTACTCAGACCAAGAACACTCTGAGCCAGCCCCAGTAGGCAGTTGGAGGCGTGCCGAGTATGCCCATGCCTTGGCAAAGCGGGAACATATAGCACACACACTGACAGTGTAGGCACCTAGGGACTGACACCTTTCTCCACCTGCACACACACACACACACACACACACACACACACACACACACACACACACACACACACACACACACACACACACACACACACACACAGTAGAAATGGATGGCACATGCACAAGACTACCTGTAAATTGTCATGTATAGGCATTCTACTGTGTGCATCCAACATAGGCAGCCCTCAACTATTGCACACACAACAGCCATTGGCACAGGGTAAGTCAACACTTGAACAGTAAATTAAGCTATCAGCATATGCAGATACTGTATGTATAGATTCATAGATAGGTACGTGGCCAACTGCCAGAGGCCATTCATAAGGCCAGCCAAAATGTGTCAGCTTTTGCCACCCTGTTGATTCATTAACCATCCCTCTGTGGAGCAGAGCTAATGGCGGGATCCCTGGGGTACATCTACTTTTCCCCATCCACCCTTCAAGGTTTCTTTTGCAGAGTGTTAGTGAGGGGCTCTGTATAATGTAGTTAGGGATGTTGTTCCAAAGTATGGGGAGTGTCTGTGACAGGAAGCTGTCCCTCCAGCATCCTCCGGTTATTGTTGTGGCAAGGTCAGCTCACTACAGTGTGCGGCTCACAGTGACATGGATTCCCATAGGTGGAGCATATCCATCAAGTCTGAGTTTGACATGGCTGTGTTGGCCAGCGGAGATCATCTCTGGGTAAACGAGATGCCACTGAGTAAAGCAGGAGTCTATTCAGTCTGGCTGCATAGGCCATATGTTGGAGGCCAGTATTCCCCTTGGTGAGGTACATTCGTGGACCCCCACAACTGTTGGACATGTCCTCTGAGGTACATCCCACATGGGTTATTATACCCTATGATGGGACTGAAGAGTGATGAGTAAAGGAGCACTATAACCCCAGTCTAAATGGGAATCCGTTAGTAATCAGATGGCCTACATAGAAGGATGTCCTAACTACTGTGGAGATATTATTGTCAAAGGAGAGATCACTATCTACCTTAGTCCTTAGATACCCCATTACCTCGTCTGTATTAAAGTGGCTGCCACTCATGTGTTAATATGTGGGTGCCAATTCCACAATGGAATGACCATGCAGTTAGTGGCACTTGGCTGGAGGCCGTGTCATTGGCACCCTGTGATGTTCTCTGTGAGGCCCCTTGAGGGATGTCCATGTCAGCTGGACTATCAATCATGGCTCCCAGTTTGCAGTCATTGCCAAACATGGTCTGCCATAGTCCACCTGTGTTTGCCTGTACATCTGAGACATATATGCCAAATAGTAGGGCTCCCAGGACTGAGACCTGTGGGACACCAGTCGTGACTGTTCAAGAGTCGGACCTGGAAACCGCTAGTCGTACCATGTGGGTTCTGTGTGTAAGCCCATTGGCAACCCAACCTGTGATGTATGGGTGAATGTACAGGCTGGTGTGTTTACTAATACCTGAGTGGGTCATGGTGTCAAAAGCCTTGGTGAGGTCCAGGTAGTATGTGTGAACCATCTCCCCCATCATCTAACATCTTGGTGACTGTATGTAAGATGTCAGACAGGTTCAGTAGGCATGAACTGCCCTCAACCAGGCTGACCTGGGTTGGGTCGCGTGTTCGATGGTTACCAATGTTATTGTTAATGAGTGCCATGAGGATGCGAACCATACCATTGCAGACCAGGCTAGTCAGGCTTATGGGGTGGTAGTTACCATGGTCAGTTGTGATTTCACCTTGATGGAGTGGAATAACCATTGCCACATGCCATTGTATGGGCATGTAGCCTGTGGAGAGTCTGAGATAGGAATGTTTAATTAGGTGGGGGACAGGTTGTCTTGTACAGTTTGCACGATGCAGTCTGGGTCAACATCTGCCTCCATTGACACTGTGTTCTGCTGTTAGACAGGGCCATTTCCACCTGTGTGTCTCTGATGGTTGGGATACTGTACCTTTCAGGTAGTGTTGTGGACTCTTTAGGGGGTGAAGTATGCACTGAATGTATCTGCAAGGATGTTGGTGATATCAGTAGGGTCAGCATATTTTGTGCTATATTTCACCGGCACAGTGCAAATCTGTGTGTCACCACGTATATCCTTGACATAACCAAAGAAGGCTTTGTGGTTATCTTTCTAATCCTTGTGTATTCTCCTGCTGATGTTAGCCTTGGATGATGTCATGAGGGCCCTGGGCACCAAAAAAGAGGGGTAGTCAAGGGGCAACTTGTGCACGCTGCTCGAATGGTAACTGACGATGAACCCTTTTTAGAAGAATGTGAGTTTATTAAGGGATTGTTTCTACACAGAGGTTAGCCAGACAAGTTTATTCATGACCTGGTTACTGAGGTCCAGACTAAATGGTATGGGGGTGTTTATAAACCTATTTTACAAAGCAGTTTGTTCACAAGTTGCCCACTAGAACATTCACCTCCAGTTATGCCTGAAGTCTTTGTAGACAACAAGAAAGTAGACACTTCTATTTATTTCATCACTAATTATAGTGCTGAGACTCATTTAATCAAGGAGGTGTTTGTCAGGAACTGGAGTATCTTCTGTTGTGACGATGCCTTACAAACCAGGTTTGGCACTTTGCCTAGTTTTATATACAGGAGGGGTGATAACCTCAAACGGATATTAGAAACAAAAAAGGACACGTGTCAGAGTAGAGGGCACTTTCAAATGTGAGAGTTGCAACATGTGCAGGCACATTGCCACTGGTTCGAGATTTAAAATTGCTGGGTCTTCTTTTTCCACTGTTGGTAGATTCAACTGTAAATCTCGATCGGTTGTTTATTTAGCTTGCTGCCAGTCTTGCCCAGCATTTTATGCGAGCAAGACTGACAGAGGTTTTAACGAAAGAATCTATGAGCATTTATATTGTATTAGGAAAAATAAGTGTGAAAACGCTTTGGCAAAACATGTTAATGACCACCCTCAGCACAGTTTTACTTTTAGGGTGTTAGGACAGGTTCCCTTTGACATCAAGGGGGGTCCTTTTCAACTATTATTAGAGCGCCTAGAAGTGATTTGGCAGCTGAAACTCTGTTCATACAGACCTCCAGGTCTTAATGACAGAGTAAGTTTAGCTTGCATTTTGAAACTCAGAAGTATGCAGAGGTAATTTTATTATTTTTTATTTTTATTTTCCATTCATGACTTACTATTTTTTATGTTTTACTTCTTATTTTAAGTTATTAAATTGGTTCCATTTATTATGTTTCGTTTTTCTTGGTTTTAAACATTTCATGTTTAGACATATTTTCACTGATAATTTTTTATTTCATTTTGGTTAGTTGTTTGATTTCAAAACACAATCTGTAAAGATCTGACTTTTGTATGTAGTAGCTCTTTAAGAAGCTTTGAGATCAGCTTTTTCCCACATATTGATGTCAGCAAGTTTTAACCAGTTGGTTGGTCCATTCAAATGTACCATGTGTTGTTAATTGTGTATTTAAGGAGTTTTTTTACATGTGTCACCTTTTGATGTTTGTCTGAAGAAGTTCAGTTTTCTTGAACGAAAAGTGGATGTTAATAAAACGCTTAATATTGGACTCTTTGCTGCTGGTTCTGCTGATGTGGATTTTGTTTCATTCATATGAAGAGTATATGCCAATACACTATTACAAATATGTTCTATGGACACAGTCACCAACACAACTGCAATGACTGCAAATATCCATGACAGAATTACACAGACAGCTTTCATTTTGCAAATTTTTATTACATTCTGATGTATTGCCAAAAGGATTCAAGGACTAACAGTACCTGCATGCTATACAGGAAGCATGTAATAGTGCCTTAATGAATCAGCCTGCAATTACCATAGTATTATTCCACTAAGGGAATAGGTGTTCACATAGGGAATGAACACCCAAACACATATAGACATTGTATGAAAGTGGTTCCTACACACCTGCATGTGCTATGTACACCCACCAACATCTACCCCACAACCAAAATAATGACATCAATACATACTGTCATACCATAACCAATTATGCAACTACTGTACATCTGCTGAAACCTTAACATACCTGGACACAGACACACTAACATGGCCCTATGTGAAATTATTGCCATTATACAATTGAACATCTGCTGATGTAACAGGGTTTGTATGAACTAATCCCGTTTCATAGGGTTGAAAGGTTCGTACACCAGGAAGTTTTACCGAGTGCTGATTATCAGCACAGTATGATACAAAATAACACCAAACTAAATATGTCTGGTAGGTACACTGTAAACCCCCCTAACATTATATGCATAGCTATGCAGCCTTGAGCTGGTCAAGCAACCTGGCCAGACTGAAACATATGCAGAAGTATTAGGTACAGACAAACCCTGCACAAGTAGCAATGTTCAGAAATATGACAGCAATACTCACATTTAGACCAACTCCTCCAGGCATTACATACAATATATTACTGTTTGTCTCCATACAGCTGTTGTAATAGATTCCAAACAAAACGTCCACGCTGTCTTCCTCACAAGTAAGGCAAAGGGACAATGGCCAAGTGGAGTACTCAATTATACTCCACTGTAGCCATGGTATTGGCTAAAGCAGTAGCACCGCAGCTGATGTGCATGTAATTAGCTACTTAGGAACACCAATTGGTCCATGGGATAACACAAGTTACTGATCTGTAACTATAAAAGGTTGCCTTGTCACACAGTCAGACCATCTGTATCTACCTGTTGGACAGTACAAAACACTGAAAGATGAACAGAAAATGCGTATTACACCAGTTAATAACACCTCCGATTACTAAGACGGTATGTATAACATGTAGTATGTCTGTGTATGTAGTATCTGTACTGTAAGAATTACAGTGTAATCAATGCATAAAGTGGAAATAGCTATCTTGCAGTGATGTATTGTTTAGCAGTAGTAATGCTTGTAGTATTCTATGTGTGTACTGCTGTAGGTCACACGGCACACTCCACATACACCACAAGGGATGATATGGGCTTGGAACCCACCAATTCGCTTCCAGCCACTGTCAGTGTCAGGATTGGTCCAACAAATATGTGCTATAATAGGGGATAGTATATGTCGATATATTGTAACAGTCAACATGTGTATGGGTGTATAAGTAAGATGAACATGTTAAAGGTGGGCTTACCATGCAAATATGGTATGCATTGTGGGATATTGTGTCAATAACTGTGTAATGTACAGTATTCTAGGCAGATCTGTATTCTATTCTACATAGCAGTTCTGTTATGTTATGCAAACAGTAGATAGAGGAATGGTGAGGATGCAGGGAGTAGAGGTGGCATGGGTGGATGAGTTTAAGTACTTGGGATCAACAGCTCAGAGTAATGGTGAGTGTGGAAAACAGGTGAAGAAGAGAGTACAGGCAGGATGGAGTGGGTGGAAAAGAGTGTCAGGAGTGATTTGTGACAGACTAGTACCAGTAAGAGTGAAAGAGAAGGTCTACAAGAGGGTAGTGAGACCAGCTATGTAATATGGGTTGGAGACAGTGGTATTGACAAAAAGGCAGGAGTCAGAACTTGACATGGCAGAGTTGAAGATGTTAAGATTTGCACTGGGTGTGACGAGGATGGACAGGATTAGGAATAAGTATATTAGAGGGTCAGCCCAAATTGGAAGGTTTGGAGACAAAGCCAGAGAGGCAAGATTACATTGGTTTGGACATGTGCTGAGGAGGGGTGCAGAGTATATTGGGGAAAAGATGCTAAGGATGAAGTTGCCAGGTAATAGGAAAAGAGGAAGGCCTAAGATAAGGCTTATGGATGTGGTGAGAGAGGACATGCAGGTGGTTGGTGTGACAGAGCAAGATGCAGAGGACAGGAAGAAATGGAAACAGTTAATCTGCTGTGAGGACCCCTAATGGGTGCAGCCGAAAGAAGAAGAAGAGTTATGTCTATTGGCAATTACATTACTCACTGATAGGATACATAGCATTAATATTCATCTGACAGGTTAGCAGCATGATAGCAAAGATAAGTGGAGGAGCCAGGTAACTATCCATGCACATAACACATGTAATACTCACCTCTCTACTATCGTTTGCAAGCAATAACAGCTGTGCATGTGTATGTGTTATGTAAATGTGTAGTGACCCTTGCTACAGGGCTGGGCCAAATGGCTATGTGCACACCTACATAGAGTGGATATCGAGAGTACAGACACACTGGTTGAACTACCAGGTTTGTGTAGCCCAACCTCTCATTGCCAACCTAACAACTGCCTGCACATACACTATGTAAGGTAGTGCACAGCACTGGTAATGAAACAGGTTGCATATTATCTTTAACTCCAGTGTAACATCTGCAGTAGGAGGGTAAGATGTAGGAGACTGCTGCCCATGTGTAATAGCCACATCATAGGTGATGGCTCACACTATCTGATTATATCCTGATCATGTTGACAGAGGCATCAGAGCCTATTGATACATGACTCTGTTTGGAGAGTGGGTGTCTGTGTCCAACAGAGCTCATGGTCCTGGTGGATATGTGATTATATACCCAAGAAGGAAACAGACCTGTTGACACTTGCATCATCTGTAATCAGCTAACAGGATGTGATGTGCTCCTCAGAGGAGGATTGCTGCTAAAGGTAGCTACAATGTGCCCGTAATAGCCAGTGTTGTCACGTCCATAACACAAATATTTACATGTCAGCATCACTGTCTAAAACATCTTCATAGGCAATACATAAACTAAATACGGTACTTGGCACTTGCAGTACTGACTGCTCATACAGGCATGTCCACTAGTCAGCTACTGGTGCTTCCTAATGTCAGCTTTGTGTATGTGGCCATCCTGGGGGAATGTAATCTCTATGCCATGTACACTGCCAGACCCACCTAACACCACGCCCCACACATTGTTTGTGATGCAGCTACAAGGGTAAGCTGGAAGGCAGCCCAGTCTACAGCCATGACTGGACTGGACAGTCATGAGGTGTTGGTTAACACATGCAGCTCATTAACACAAACAACACATACCCTTACCAGAATACAGTAAGGACACCCACACACACTACCGGAAATCACACACATTCACAGACACCTCTAAGTATCTGGCCAAACAAGTGACACCCCCAAGCAGGATGAGACAGACACAGAAATACACGAACTGTATGACATAGTTTGCATAATTGTGCCACACCTCTGAACACATGACTGGAAACATGCCCAGCAGTATTCATTTGTGAATGCAAACCCTAGCACTATGGTACACACTGACCTATACAAGGGCATATATACTGTCAGCTGCCTGTCTGCCATGATTAGCCACATACTCATACACTCAGACCACCTTTTGAACTATACACATGGCTCTGACATATTCCATGGTGTTGTGCAGGACCTGTGATGCAGTAGCCTGGACTGCATGGAAACACATGTAGGAACTGTCAGGTCTTGTAACCCATGCAGGTATGTCCCAAAGCCTGGGTAGCATTCTGCCATTGGCCAGAATGATACTGCAGTACAGGGACAAAAGGATTGAATTCCACAATTGTCTAGTGTAGTGGTGCATGCCACAGGGTATCCAGTCTCTGTCGTCCTGGGATAACATGGTTGACAGACCATGATGCTTTGCCAGACAGGGCCTGCACCTATCATCCCTGGGAATCTGGATACTGCCTAGGGCTCATGCTTTCCCTATAGTGCCTTCATCATGCATGTCTCAAGTGAGGGTACACTGCTGTTACAGGGACAGCCAAGCAGGAAACTGTGGGTCTCGCTACACAATGATACATCAGAAACACTATAAGGACACAAATATGTCAATCCCTAACATGGAGAGCATATCTGTGCAGTGGCTGAGACATGTTTCAATGCTCTGGAGAGCACACCTGCATGACCATGTTATAACACATGCCTCACCTCTTGTCCATTATCCTTTATTGGAACACACGAGCCGCAGGTGTGTCCATATTCCTGAAGGATATGTACATCCCCACGCTAATTGCACTTGTATAACATCAGATGCATTATGCTGAGCAACAAGCTTTGCACCAAAGTGGAATTCAAAATGCACCTTGAGACAGATCACCCACCAGGCTGCGGACCTCCCAACTGTCATAACGTGCTGTAATGGGGAAGATTAGGTCTGAGACAGAACCATAATAATGGCTACTCTCAACTATTCCAGTATGAACTGGGAAGGCTCCTCATGTACCAACACCTGCACTCTCAATGCATGTTGGATTCCATCAACCCCATTGACCTGGATCACAGTATTCACACAAACAGGGCTAACAGTATGCTACACATAGTTAGTTTCCAATGTCAATGTTATGTTTCCTAAGAGCAGAGTGGTGAGTGCCATGGCCCCCATGCAGATGGACAATGCATGTGCAAATGCTGAATCCTACACAGATGAACCTTAAGCAGTCACGTATGTATAATGATTGTGCCATTGAAACAGAAAAAGGATTCAACCCAACACATACAAGTAGGCAAACTGGTGGTACCATGCTTTAAACTGTACCACAGAAGGTAGTAACTGTTGCAAGAGTGAAAACACATGAGTGTAGGTGATCCCTGATCAGCCTCAGTAAGATGCAGATACACCGTATAAAAACATGCAAAGCTACTGTGAAACTAATCAGCCACATATTATGAGGCCAAGCACAGAGCATTCTATAGCTGTGCCCTTAATCATAATGGTATCGACAAGACCTGCCGTGCTGCACAGCACTATGGCATGGGACATGCTTCACCTACAGAAATAGCACCCGTTCATCCAGATAGGGTCTTGGAGAACCTAAACCCACTCCCACCTCCCCCCATCCCCAGCAGGTACACTTAGTAATATATCCATGTACACTACAGGGCCCCTGTACTAACGTCTATGCAGGTACAAGCTGCACTCTCTAAAGCCATACATATAGCTTTCATGGGACCTGTCAACATCCCAGGGTGTATCCTACACAAATGTAAGAACATTCAGCTATCCACATACACATCATGTTCAATCATAGCTCCATGTCAGGCTGTGTACACACCGAATGGTGCATAGCAACAGTTATCACACCACACAAAGGGGGAGACACCATTGATAATGGGACATAGTGCACAACTACCCTGCTGAGTCTGGTCTGTATGGCCATGAATCATGGTCAGTGTAATTGATGTACTCGGTACAGATGTAGATAACAGTAGGGTTGATTCACACTGCATATCATGACCTTGCCAGGTCGTAGGACACCATCACCCATACTGTGTTCCAGCTGCACTCAGTAAACTAGGTGTATATTCCTATGTCACAGGAGTGGTTGGCAGCTGGACTGCTAGCAGAACCCACACTACAGAAGGTGTCTGATGAATACACGGACATCAAACCAGTGCCAGCCACAGTAATACAAGGGTCATTCCTGGTACTCCCCCTCTTTGTTATCTATATCACATAGACTAACACAGAAGGCATCAGTCTATTGATATTTGCAAATGACTATGAACTAGGAGCAATAGTTGACTCATTGTGTGCTGCGTTCAACATACAAAAGAGCCTTAGTGTGTCATATGTGTGGTGTGTGATGTACGGCCACAATCTGACAGCTATATATTGCATTGTCATCCCCTATGTTACAAACCCTGTACCCATTAACTACCACCTAGGCAGCTGTCAGCATAATGGCAACTGTGTGTTTGGGATGCAGCTGGACAGTACTTCCCTTTGATAGTTACGTCACCACAAAAGACAGGTAGTCATATGTGGCACCCCTAATCATGACAGGGTGCCATCCAGGAATATAGAGATAACTGCTCAGCCATACTCAACACCCATGTGACCCATAATAGATCACATATTTGCTTTAAGGGTTATTGCCCATGTGTAGATGGCCTACACTGCCCTTCACAATCCCTAGCTGCACTATGTAGCATGCAGCCTATCCTAAATAAAGCCATGTCCAACCCAGAGGTGTTGGACATGCTACACTTAACACATCCTGATCCCGAATAAACACATATGTCATGGACATCCACCTTTCTAGTACAAGGATCACAACATGTCTGACAGATCCCTGTCCCATACACTTAACATACTCTTGCCATACTATGCATCCCTGTTCAGTGAAGCTGCACATTGCCTCTCTCTGTGACATGGTGTGATGACCGCATGCCAAATATATCAGTAACCATGTGTATCAGTTCTGTGGTACTACATGAACTGGCCACTGAAACTTACCTGTCTGTTGGCTACAGCTAGGTAACCTGTCTACCTATGCTCATAAATGGCCCAGGACATATAGCCTACTAGATCACTATGACCATACATGCTATAGTTGATATCCAACCCTGCAAATACCAACAGGCTAGCTATTGTCCCATGTGTTACACATGTGCAACACAGGCAATACATGGCAGGATGCTACACAGCTCTACAGTGCCATGTAGATGTATATGGCAAAACACATACATGCTTGCAAGTCTGCAGGGTCACAGGTAATATCCCTAATGGCTATGTATGACTATATATGTGGCATATACACAGCATTAAGGTTGATTGCATTAATGTGAACACATCCAAGCATGTGCTGATAGGTAAAGACACCACTACAGGCAAACAGACATGCCCATGTCAAGACAACATCTACATGGTGTATGAGCAATGTCATCACATGACACACACATATATGGCAATAACATCACATCACCAGTAGGTGTCAAATGTGTGTGACCTATATATGTCAGTGGTGTTAGTGTCATGCAGCTTTACAAAGACATATTTGTAATCTTAATAAATGTGATACACATGTATGTTCAGCTGTACTGCTGTACTTCTCTGTGAGTTACTGTGACCTGTCCCCATTGTTATGTCTTCTAGGTATGCCACATAGCAGACTGCTGTTGTACAGCCACTTGGAGGATGAGGTCCTCATCCCATACCTCCTCGACAACTACATGACGCTCTTCAGCTATGTGCATTCACAAAGATATACACCTATGTCACACACATACAGACACTTTACATGCGTGAGGTTTAACCACCTGCCTATGCCTTTCATTCTACACTTCACTCTGTACTGGTGTCAACAACATTGTTCAGGAGAGTGATAACATGTAGGATGTATTCCCAACCATATGTGACATATATGGACACACATCCACACGTGCCAGTACTATGAATCAAACACCAGCCTATCTCATGATAGATACTGCAGAAGTAAAGCATTATCACATCCAGTACAATGCATACTGACTCTTTCCTTTGACAACTGTGCTGATATATGCACAATATATGCACAGAGGAGGTATTACTGTTACAGGTGTCATGAGGTTTGCCTTCAGTGTCACCCTTACAGCATTCTACATTGTCTGTCTTCCACTTCAATTAACAAAACCTGACCTTAGCAGGTACACAGGTTATTGTAGGACTGGTTGTAACACACCAGTGAGCTGTCCTCAGTAATCATTCATCTGCAAGGAAGCCCCACCACTTAGTAGACATGTCCAAACATCTGTCCATACCTCATGTACGGCTTACTGTACTTAGAGCATATCACCATATACAGTTGGCAATGTTGAGGCTGTATTGCAACAGCATGATGTACTAAGACAACAGTCACCTTCAGACATCAGACACTGCACACACATGGATTCTACACAAACAGCAATGCATGTATACATATGCGGTCTACATCAGTACGTGCACTAGCAGGTCAAGAGGATACATTCCATACCTTTCCCACACCATGTGTGAAACATAGCCAAGCATTACACCATAATGGATGCTGTATTCATGTACTGGTAGGACACCACCACTTTCACTGAGTAGCCAAGTGTACATATATTACAACAGCACATAACATGACACACACAGCATTATTCCATGTCATGCTCCAATGAACTGTTACTTTGACAGTGCCATGGTGAAGCCAGGGCACTGTAATGGTCAACAGTGAGCACATCATATTTGCCACACACATCTCATGTGTACTGGAAGAGTGCCAGCATTGTGCTGTGTTAGAGCTAGGCAGTACAATCATTCAAGCATGTGCGAGGTCTGTGGCTTGTAAACATCTCACCCCAGCATGTACTGGATATTGTGGTACTAAGGCTAATGTCCAGACAGCACACAGCATGCATGGCTTGCAATTGTTGACATATGGGGTATATGTAGGGGCTGTGGCCACACATGGCTGTACATGTCATGAACATATCACCTGTGACTACTCAGGAACATACAGAGCAGAGCTGGATTTCCCTGAGTCTGTCAATATAGGTCTTGTGTAGGTCCTATGGTCCTGTTATTTGGGTATGTTTGTAGGCATTGCACTAGGTGGACATGTCTAAAGACATACATGCCACATGGGGTGTTGTATGATATGATAGGTGTCATGGGTGACCAGTAGAGAGGGAATATTACCTCTGTCAACATAGATATTGAACCTTATGTACTGTTAGCATGCTCTCTGCCATCTGCATGTGTGTATTGACTATAGCCCCCTGTATGCAGAAAGGTAAATGAAAGCTATGGTAATGTAATTTATGTTGTATGAGTGTGGGATGTACATATCCAGGGCAGGTAGAGTTAGGTCATATCCAACCATGAGGGTGTTGTTTACTGGTGCACAGCAACAGTCAACTGTGTTAATGCTGACAACATCCGAGGGACCCTGGTATGTGTACAACTAAGCTGGTTACAAACAGTGGTATTATCGCATTGCATAACACATTATGCAGCTATTTCTGTACATGGGTACTTTGCACAGTTGATGTAGACCTAGGTACAGTCCACCAATCGAGGGTCATCTGGTGGTCTACCATACTATGTCATACCACATGTGGATGTGTGTTGGTAGTCTGGGAACATGGTGGTGGATGTATATGAGGATACACCCTAGAATGCAGCATTTGTCACTGTCACCTGTACCTGACTCATCTGTGATGCGTTATGTCGGAGTAGTGGTCTTTACATGTGAGTAGCCTTTACGAATATGTGTACACCACCACCTGGAATGGTCCATACCACTGTTATGGCCCACATGTCTGGATCTGAGTTATGTGGTGGTAGTGCAATTGTGCACTACAGAGCCTTCAGCCAGGTGTTCCTCACTGCACAGGTGTCAGTATTCCCCATTGTAGGTTTTACATTGAGCAAATGGATTACTAAAGCCACACATCTAGCATGGGTTAACATATGCATCCAATGCAATTGTCATGTAGGTGTCAGGGCGTTACATCGGTGTGTAGGACATTTGCCTTGGAATGCGGCTATATGGGTAAATGCAACCTCGGTATTATCCACATACACGTGTAACATGGATGCATGTGCTCTGTGCTGAAGGCTCATCGTTCGGTCATGACAGCCTGGAATGACAGACACTGGACAACCTCATAATAACAGCAGGACATTGGCTCATTGTTTTGGTATAGCAGTTGCCACCCATACCATGACATCACTGCGCGTGACATTAATGTGCTTGGTAGCAAATGCCCCGTGTAAGGTGACGGACAATGGCAGAACTTGTGTATATGACCAATGTGAGATATACTTAGGGTAGCAGTTCTGCTAATAATGACAACTACTAACACAGCCGGGAGAGGTCATCATGACTACTGCACCTCAGTACCATTACACAAGGTGGCTCACACATTATGCTTGCACATGCCACTGTTCCACATATAATGCCACTGTCCACAACCTGCTATCAATGTATGCCTTTCAGGGCAGCAAGGTGTGTGACACATGCTGTAGGTAGCATCTGCTTGTGCGACCCAGGTAATCTATTGTCTGTCACGTCCACACATGCATGAATGTGTATACGTAACATATATATGTCAGTACTTCATGTACATGTATGCATGTGTATCACACAGCACAGACACAGATATATCATTTACAGGCCACATACAGGTATCAGGTAGTAAACCAGTATGATGTGCATATTTACTGACAGGTAAGATGCACCTAACTGTAAACCTGTGTGTTTAAAATAGGTGTCCATTACAACGTGTTCTGTACATGTAAGTGTTTGAGCATGCACACTTTGGCCTTCAGTGGTTAGAATCGGAGTGCATCCCAAACAGCCCTGTGCTACTAAATGTATGAGTGTACCCACTGCCACCTTGTGTAATTTGAGTCAATGCATCCAACAAGCCCTTTGTTAGTAAGTGTATGAGCATGCCCAGTATAACCTTCTGTAGTTGTAGTCATAGTGCATCCCAAACAGCCCTGTGCTACTAAGTGTATGAGCATGCCCACTGTAACCCTGTATAGTGATAGTAGTTGTCCATTCTGCAGATGGCCATACTCCAGTTCAGGTTCCTGTTGTGCTACAACTATACCTCTCAGGCCTACCTGTGGATGGTGTGTCTTGTTTGTACATACAGGTTGTAATGGACACCTACTTTAAAAACACAGGTCTACAGCTATGTACTTCGTGACTGTCAGTCTCCCTGTTGTTGTCCTCAATTGTAGAAGGGCTGTCTGACTGCCTTGGGATGTGTAATCTCTGTGGCGTGTCTCATAACTGCGTAGTACTGTAATAGTGATCCTTACATAGGCAGGAGTTCTGATTCCACCACTGGCAACTGTGTGAGTGTGTTTGTGTGTATGTGACAGCAAATTTCTGAGTGTGTGTGTCAGCAAATAGCTGAGTGTGTTTGTGTGTGTGTGTGTGTCTCTCAGCAAATGCCTGAGTGTGTGTGTCAGCATAGGCTGAGTGTAGTTGTGTGTGTGTATTTGTGTTTGCATCCTGTCATGGCAACAGATTTTGCTGCATTCCAAATAGATACCACCTTTTGCACTGGCCTTTATCCTTGTCAACCACTATACCTTTCTCTTCCCCCCTCCCCACTGCAAGTATTTGGTCCTGTGATGTCACCAAGCTCAAATGTGGAATCAGTAAGTGTAATTGTATGTGTTCTGTGGCAAATACCCCAACTGCATACCACTGTACTAGTTACATTTACATAGGCAAGATGTGTCTGCACAATACTGGCAAGTGTGTGCTTGTATGTGTGTGTGACTACCCTGTAGCCAGGCATACACATGTGCAATGTCTTTTAGCACATCATGGTAGCCATCTGTGGTGACTGATGTCTACAAAGTATTACATAGTTAGGAATGGTAAAGAATACACAGTCAAGCACGACTCCAGTTGGGTATGTTATTTTCCTGTGCCACTGTCGAGCAATGAGACAGAAGTGGTCATTGGGGTATAGGTCCATACCCATTATTCCCTGACCCTAACTCCACAATCCCTGGGGTAGATTAGATTAGCCATCATTCCCCAACCCAAACTCCACATACACAACAACCATTCCTTCCCTTACCTGGTGAACTGTTTATGATTTAAATGTTATAACACAAGAGATGCCTCTGTTTTGTGTACACGTCAGTTCCTTTGGAACCATTCTGTGTCACAAAGGGCATTCAGACGTGTGTGTGTGTGTGTGTGTGTGTGTGTGTGTGTGTGTGTGTGTGTGTGTGTGTGTGTGTGTGTATATATATATATATATATATATATATATATATATATATATATATATATATATATATATATATGGCTGTGTCTGTGTATATGCATATATATGCATGTGTACACATCCCGTAGGTGCATATATATATATATATATATATATATATGTGTGTGTGTGTGTGTGTGTGTGTGTGTGTGTGTGTGTAGTTATGACAGTTGTACAGATGTAGACTTGTCTTTGTTGTTTCACATAGTACAGTAAATTCAAGGGTACTGTACATATGTACACAAAGGGACTGTCACATTTGTTTTCAGTACTGTGGAATACCTGTAGTAGGATGGGCATTATAGACTCCATGCAACATGTGTACAACCCAGATATCTTAGTGGTACGTCCAGTAACCTCATTGTGCATGGGACAGGATTCAAGACCTGCAAGCCTTGTTGATACTGTCAATTAGAACTGCATAGACACTTTTAAGCAGGTGCAAATGTGTTTTTGTGACAGTAAGCAGTGGGTACACACAGGTAACAGACATATACAACCAGCGGTATACTTGGAATGCCCTTCTTTGGCAATCCTGCTGATGTCACCCACCTACGAATACACCTCTGGGAGTGCTGTAACCCAGTATTCTCTGTAGCGTGTGCTGTAACTGTGTATTGCTGTAGTGTGATTGTCAAAAGATTTTGTACTCTTAACATATACTGGAAGAATCCCGCAGATAAAAATAAGCAAAAAGGTTTATTTTACATGCATGGAGACATGCTACAAAGTACATGGTATGTCAGCAGTCTAATTTCTGTACACTTCACATGGGTTTTTATACCCTTCTGTGCACGTACACAGTAGCTGGTTACTAGACAAGGAATTTCAGTCAAGGCTATAAATTCACATACTGGAGCCTTAGATGGTCAGAGGTCAGTCACAAGATAAGCTTGTGCCTGGACCAAGGTAACATCTGTGCATTCCTCTTTGGTCAGCAAATTCTTTACAAGAAAAACATCTTATTTTAACTTGCTTCTTTGCACGCAATGCAATTTCACATTTTAACCCTTACTATACATGATACAAAGATGTTGAACACAAAGATTCTTACTACATTTCCCCCCTTACAACACTTTGTATCATAAGTAATACATTTTTATTCATACAGTTTTTCACATGACTCGTGTTCTGTATATTCAGAATAATAAGCTTTAGTTGCATTGGCAGACAATACACTTGATATTATCATTCGGATGCAAGGAATGCAACAACAACCCAACAGTAGGAATATAATGGCACCAACACATATAGCAATTAAGACATTCATAAGTACTGTTCCCCAATTTCCAAACCAGTTTTGGAAAAAGTCAGTTAATGGATTCTGTCCTGGTTTTGTAAGTTCAGAAACTTGTTGTAGGATCTCCAGATGGCTGTTAATGTCATATTCGTTGTCTGGAATGAATGGACAACACTCGCAAGTACCTCCTTTCGCCGCTAGGGGGAAGTCGAGCGCCATACGATTCTGCAATACTACAGTCCTCATTGCAGTTAACTCATCTGTCACCAATTCTAGTGCAGAAAAAGTTGCATTGCTCAGGGTTTTTAACAGTTTTCTGAGCTCCCAAATGGATTTTACTGTCCCATACGCTGGAAGAGTACCAGCCCAGGAAATAACATCATCGCCCAAGTCCATGTGTGATAGCCCCTTGCTGCTACTATGGGCCAAATCGTGTTGATAGATCCAGGATGCATCAACATTACCTACGGGATTAACAGGTTTATTAACAGCACGTACATTTCGTATTTTACCTTGGGGAAGAGAAAATGTATGTCTTATAGCTGGTGCTAAATAACCCAAAAAGCAACTGCCTGACCAATTTCTTGGTAACCATTTGTATGCTTTTCTACCACAGATAAAATAACAATTATTTACTTTAAGTGTAATATTGACTGGAACAGAGTGATTTCCTTTGTCTTGCAGCCCTTTAAACAAAAGATCATACACAGATAACATTTTTTCAAAGAAACTTGTGCCATTAATAAGCCCTGTACTATTAACAAGCACTCTTATAGGCTTGAAACTCGTTGCACAGTGCCCATCTATTGTACAGTTATGAATTATTGTTACATTACAGTGACTCCATCCAACCTTAATCTTGCCAAATCTTTGAAAACATACAGTTCCATTCTGGCGACCCATGAGGGGTAATGCTATTTTGTCCTTTAGGCTACGTTTGAAGTTTCAAATAGTAAATTAGTCCATGTATCATTTGTCCCCAAAGGGACTGTACCTAACATTAGACCACCATGTACAGTAGGGATAGCCGTGCATATCCAACAATTTGAAACATTAAAAGATAGAGCATATGCATCATCTCTCTTTACTTGGCTAGTCTTGTTTGACAATAAAAACGACCAAAACAGAAAAGTAACAATCACACTTATTGACAACAAAATTATTTTGGAATGCTTTTGTGGGAAGGGCTGCTCCCTTCCAGTATTTCTCTGCATTGCTACGATAGTCAGATATTCATACAAAACAAAACTACTACCAATCAGTGTTCCTCAGGGGAACTCAAGTTTTGTCCAGTTCAAACTATTTTACCAGTTTACAATGTGTTAAATGGATCCACGATGTTCGTTCTTTTATTCGGACTGCTGTGGGTGTTGCAATCAATACCTGGTATGGGCCTTCCCTCTTGGGGGAGACCCACGTCTTCCTCTTGACAATTTTAACCCAAACCCAGTTCCCGGGTTTCACTTACAGGATCCTGTTGTTCTTCTAATCTGAAAAGCAATCATTCGTTAAAGAAGTGTTAGTTCTGGTCAGCAATTTCCTCATGTAATCTGCTATCTCTTCATCCCCCTCACGTTCTGCAGGCAAAAGATTTTGCCACTGCGGGACGTAATAAGGTCTCCCGTATAATAGTTCAAATGGTGTGACCCCTTTTGAGGTGGGAGTGGTACGCATGGACAGGAGTGCCAGAGGTAAGCAGTTTATCCAAGACTGATGTGTCTTGGCCATGAGTTTACGTAACTTGCCTTTGAGAATGCCATTATGGTGTTCAACCAACCCTGCTGACTGTGGGTGGTAGGCACAATGATGTTTTAACTCGATCTGAAAAACAGCGGCCAGCTTTTGAATAACTTGGTTTACGAAATGTGTGCCATTATCAGAATAGATGCATGTGGGTAGCCCAAAATGAGGGATAATGTTATTTGTAAGGGCCTTGGCTACCGACAGTGCATCTGGGTGTGCTACCGGAAAAGCTTCAACCCATTTTGTAAAAGCGTCAATAATGACTAACACAAATCGCTTCTGTTGAACAGGAGTTAGTTTAATAAAATTCATGCAGATTGTGTGAAATGGATATGGAGGCAGCGGAAAAGCTGCTGGGGTGATCCGCACCCCACCACCATGGTATCGTGCACAAAGCAGGCACGATAAATAAAATCGTTTAGCGTATGCTATAAAGCCCTTGGTCCAGAAAATTTGCTGGATCATTTGAACCATAGCAGCAGGGCACAGATGAGATGGGCCATGCGTCACTAATGAGGCATACCAAAAAGGTTTGTTGGCAAGACATACTTATCATTTGGACCTACAAAAACTCCCTGCTTTTGAATAGCCCCATATTTAACCCATCGCTGTTTTTCCCGAACTGTACTAAGTTTCTGCATTACCTGTAAAGTTTGTAGATCAAATTTATCTGTAGGGTGAAGTTCCTTTTGTGTTGTCTCGAGTGCAAAAGTAGAGGTTAAGGCTACACTTTTTGCAGCTTTGTTAGTCAGTGCATTTCCAAGAGATACCGGATCCTTGGCATTCTTGTGCGCTGCACACTTACAGATGGCCAGTCCCCGTGGCAGTTGGACAGCTTGTAAGAGGCTAAGGATTAAATCCTTGTGGGTTATTTCCTTTCCTGAGGCCGTAACCATTCCCCTATTTTTCCATTGCTGTGCAAAGACATGGACCGTGGAAAAGGCATACTGACTATCTGTGTAGATAGTAACTGCCTTATCCTTGGAAATGGTGCATGCTCTGGACAAAGCAATCAATTCAGCCGCTTGTGTGGACAGGTTCCTGGGGAGGGGTCTTGCCTCTAGTACCGTAGTCTCAGTTGTGACTGCATAACCCAGTTGTGTAATGCCTGCCTCATTTTTACATGCTGCCCCATCTACAAACAGGGTCCAATCCGAATTTGCCAAAGGTTGGTCCTTAAGGTCTGGTCTTGGTAAGACATTAGAGTGTATCAAATCTAAACACATGTGAGGGGCACCATTGTCAGCTGTAGGTAACAGCGTGGCTGGATTAAGAGTGGTGCATTGCTCAATGGTCATGTGTGGTTGTGATAGTAACGTTGTCATGCAGGATAAGTGTCTGCTAGGAGAACGAAAGGTAACTTTATCCTGTAGTAGTATTACCGCGACAGAGTGCGGTACTCATAAGGTAAGGTCATGAAACAAAACTAGGGTTGCAGATGCTTGCACAGCCTGTGTGGCTGTGACTACTGCTTGTACACAGTGTGGCAATGATCATGCCACTGTGTCCAATTTACTAGAATAAAAAGCTAATGGTCGCAACTTATTTCCATAGGTTTGCAACCGAACCAATGTCATAAAGCCCTGCTTACAATCTACTGTCTGAACAAAGGGTTTTGTATAGTCAGGGAAGCTATGTGTTGCAGATCCTGCTATCAATTGTTTGCAGACGCTTGCACAGCCTGTAGCCTAGATACCGTACTTCAGTTTTACAAAATTGTAATTTAGATTTATTTACCTTATGTCCCTCTTTCGCCAAAAAATGCAATAACCGAATAGTTTCGGACTCACAGACAGCCTCCGTGGGTGCAGCCAGTAAGATGTCGTCCACGTATAATAGTAGATGACAGCCATGCTCTGGTTGAAACTGTGCCAGGTTTGTCGACATTTCTTGCGAAAAGATTGTAGGGCTTTCACAATATCCCTGTGGCAGTCGTGTGTATGTGTACCGCTTGCTCATAAACGTAAAGGCGAACCAAAACCTACTATCTTCCTGTAGGGGAATAGAAAAGAATGCGTTACTAATGTCAATAACAGAAAAATACTTATCCGTGGGAAGGATATCATTTAACAAAACAGATGGATCTGGGACCACAGGAGCCCTTGGCACTACAGCAGCATTTAGAGACTGCAGATCCTGTACCATTCTCCATGTCCCATCCAGTTTCCTTACTGGGAACAAGGGTGTGTTACACGGTGAATCTGTACATGGAATTAAAACCCCAGCTCTCAGCAGAGCCGTGATCACTGGAAAAATGCCTTCTTCTGCCTTTTTACTTAATGGATACTGACGCTTATGAGGTCTAAAATCGGATTTTGGAGTTATTTTAACCTGCCCTTGCTGTTTTCATTAGCCCAATGTCATGCTGTCCTAGGGACCATAAGGATTTTGGTACTGACTGTAGTTTCAATTTTTCTTGTGGGGTCAGAAAGCATAGTCAGGATGGCATGCCTCCTGTCGGTGTTAACCGATCTTCTCGAAGATGTAGCGTTGGTCTGACCTGGGTCACCCAATTTAACTTCTGTACCTGACCCCCCTTACCTGCCAGCTGTTCCGGTGTCATCTTTGACCAATCGGTAACCTTTTTCCCAACTATATACCATGCAGTTTGTTCTTCCCTAGTCACAGATACATGTGGGATTGAGGCATTTTGAAAAAGCTGTTGCATGTCTCTTGTGAGACTACAAGTAACTGCGGAGTTCCCTGCCCTGTCCCAATAAAGATTTTGTAATAGGATCCTGGTCACCTTGGGTTTAAAAAATTGTTCCTCATACTTGGGATCAGGTCCCACATTCTTCCTGTAATACATTGTACAGTGTAGTTGTTTGGCAGCCTCTGGTAACTGAATAGCCGTACTATATTTGCTCAAAGCTAGGTTAGTTAACTCAATGGCCATGCTTTGTGGTCCTGTTTCAATAAGATCATTACTATACCAGTAATGTAAATCCCCTTGCCCTACCTGCAACATTTCATCCTGGATTTTCATACGCTTAGCCAAGATTCCTGATGCAGTTGGTACTGCTGCTATTCTAAAAACATGCATCAAATCCCTTCCTAATAAGTTAACAGGGCAAATCCGAGAGACAATCACCCGAAATCTAATAGTTTGATTAGTTTCAGGGTCCGTAAACCATAAAGGTTTAGACAAAGGTTCCTTATAAATGCGGCCGTCGGCCGCTTTGACTAATACATAGTCATCAGTAGTCACATTGGACGGCACTGCAGTGTGTTTCAATAAGGTCCTAGAAACCCCTGAGTCACATAGAAATTCTACGTCCCTCCCTTCAACCTGTAATATGATTACCAGTTGCACTTTTAACTGCATAGTCGTAGCTAGAGCTGTCAGGCTAACAACCTGATATTCACCTTTTTCTGAAAAATCAGTTATCGCATGTTCCCATCCTGCACATTCCCTTTTACCTTCTTTATTCACATCCTCAAAATCATCCTCATTCTGTATTACTGACTCTTGCCAGTCGACCTCAGCACCATGGTCCGGTTCGTCCGTGCTGCCATCATATAGTCATGCTGAACTATGATCTGGAGCAGCAGCAGATTTCCCGGGATTCCGGCAATCTCTTGCGAAATGCCCCTTCTTACTGCATTTAAAACATTCCCCCCTCTTTTGTCTGCCTTCGTAATCTTCAAAATGTCCTACATTCCCTCTCCCTCTGCCTCTACCCTGTCCCCTTCCTCTACCTCTGTTGGACGGAGCTTACATTAACATAAGTGTTTTATCCGCGCTCACCGTAAAGGTTTGAGCCTGTTTTCTTTTCTTTTCCTCAAGATATTTTTCTGCATGTAAGGGGATATGAGTCTGTGGACAGGGTATGTACCTTAGCTTCTTTTTGTTTTTACTCTGATTTGTCTATACTACGGTTACGTAGTTCCAGAGTCTCCTCTGCTTGTTTTTTGTAAAAATATGGAGGGTATTTTTCCCTGCTTCTCTGCCTCCTGTAAAACTATGGAGGACACCTTTTCTTGATTTTCTGCTTCTTTTTCCTGATACTGGGGTGGACCGACCATTTCTTTAGGGACTTCTGGATACAAGGGTGGGGCTGTTGGTTTACGACAGACAGCAGATGTCTCGTCATCTTCTTTATGGACAAAAAATGCACCTTTTTGCACTCGAGCCACCACTTTCCTTATTCGAAAATTGTTCCCTATGCCTCTTATTAGCTTCTTTTAACCATTTCTGTGCTTGAGGGAATCCCACTTTTACTTGATTTTTAACTTTGCCTCCTGCGTCCCTACGCAGATCTCTCACCAAATTTTGACATTCTGATCTATTTAAGTTACTACTAAATCCATAATTTGTCTTTCATTTTTTATGTATTTTAAGTTTTTTTTTTTTTTTTGGATGTAATTTAAACATATATTCCTCATCTTCAGTCCTTTTATTTAAACAGCCCTTACTAGCACAACAACTGCTTCCTATTCACATTTTTCTTATTTAAAAGAAAAACTGTTTCCTTTTCCTGAGATTTCTACCGGTCTTTTGTAAAATTGAAACAAAAGAAATTCCTTTATGACTAGTCCCTTTAAAAAAGTACTTTTATAAATGTAAAAGCTTACCTTACTGCGGATCTTCCACCCCGTTCGTCACCATCCCACGGATTGAATCTAAGAGTGAATGACCTCTACTTATGACTTCTTTGTCTGAGGTCTTTCCGTTCAAGGGAGCCCGAGATTCGTTCTCCCCTCCTGTACAGGTTTTTCAGTCCCTCTTATGCGATTTGTACCGTGAAGAGATGGCCCCACGTTCTTGGGCGCCAGAAATGTCAAAAGATTTTGTACTCTTAACATATACTGGAAGAATCACGCAGATAAAAATAAGCAAAAAGGTTAATTTTACATGCATGGAGACATGCTACAAAGTACATGGTATGTCAGCAGTCTAATTTCTGTACACTTCACATGGGTTTTTATACCCTTCTCTGCACGTACACAGTAGCTGGTTACTAGACAAGGAATTTCAGTCAAGGCTATAAATTCACATACTGGAGCCTTTGATGGTCAGAGGTCAGTCACAAGATAAGCTTGTGCCTGGACCAAGGTAACATCTGTGCATTCCTCTTTGGTCAGCAAATTCTTTACAAGAAAAACAGCTTATTTTAACTTGCTTCTTTGCACGCAATGCAATTTCACATTTTAACCCTTACTATACATGATACAAAGATGTTGAACACAAAGATTCTTACTACAGTGATAAACTAGTTAGGTAGGGGTTCTATTCAAGGGAGAACAGCTGTGTGTGTCTCTGTCTGCCTGAGATAGGAACAATGCTTTTTAGAGTATGCACACTCTTTACAATTCACATGACCACCATTGGCAATCCTGCTGATGTCACCCACCTAGAAATACACCTCTAGGACTGCTGTAACCTAGTATTTTCCATAGCGCATGCTGTAACTGCATATTACTGTAGTGTGATAAGTTAGTTAGATAGAGGTTCCATTCCAAGAGAGACCAACTGTGTGTGTCTCTGTCTGCCTGAGACAAGAACAATGCTTTTTAGAGTATGCACACTCTTTACATTCACATGACCACCTTTGGCAATCCTGCTGATGTCACCCACCTAGGAATACACCTCTAGGACTGCTGTAACCCAAAATTCTCCATAGCATGTGCTGTAACTGCGTATTGCTATAGTGTAATAAACTAATTTGGTAGGAGTTCTATTCCAAGAGAGACCAACTGTGCATGTGTCTCTGTCTGCCTGAGACAGGAACAATGCTTTTTAGAGTATGCACACTCTTTACAATTCACATGACCACCTTTGGCAATCCTGCTGATGTCATCCACCTAGAAATACACCTCTAGGATGGCTGTAACTCAGTATTTTCTGTAGCGCATGCTGTAATTGTGTGTTGTTGTAGTGTGATAAACTAGTTAGGTAGGGATTCCATGCCAACAGAGACCAACTGTGTGTGTGTGTGTTTCTGTCTGCCTGAGACAAGAACAATGCTCTTTAGTGTATACACACTCTTTACATTCACATGACCACCTTTGGTAATCCTGATGATGTCACCCACCTAGGAATACACCTCTAGGACTGCTGTAACCCAGTATTATCAGTAGCGCGTGCTGTAACTGCGTATTGCTGTAGTGTGATAAACTAGTTAGGTAGGGGGTCTATTCCAAGAGAGACTGTGTGTGTGTGTGTGTGTGTGTGTGTGTGTGTGTGTGTGTGTGTGTGTGTGTGTGTGTGTGTGTGTCTGCCTGAGACAGGAACTATTTCCTTTTTAGAGTATGCACACTCTTTACAATGCACATGACCACCTTTGGTAATCTTGCTGATGTCACCCACCTAGACATACACCTCTGGGGCTGCTGTAACCCAGTAATCTCCATAGGACGTGCTGTAACTGCATAATGCTGTAGTCTGATACACTAGTTAGGTAGGGGTCCTATTCCAGGACATGGCAGGTGTTAGTGTGTGTGTGTGTTTGACTGTCAGAGCCTGTGTGGAGCTGGCTGTGAGTGTCTAACCAATGGACATGTTGGGGAGTGGATTTTGTAGTTTTCCTACATGGTGTCCGCCTTATATGTCATAATGTCCATCTCATGAGGAGTTCAGATGTTAGTCAGCCAAGGGACTGTGTTGGCAAGCCATACCCCTACATCTGGAAAAAGGCCTGGTGAACAAAGTATGCAACCCTACTATTACCTGGAGTACATCCTGAACCCATGTGTCATACACAAACACACTTGCCTAGAATATCCCGCAATGTTGCTAGTACCCTGCACATTGATGACAGATAGGCATGGTGTGACTG
This sequence comes from Protopterus annectens, assembly GCF_019279795.1. Taxonomy (NCBI): domain Eukaryota; kingdom Metazoa; phylum Chordata; order Ceratodontiformes; family Protopteridae; genus Protopterus; species Protopterus annectens. Next base: position 477,698,321 of record NC_056730.1, read on the forward strand.
CAGTGGGCTGCAGGGGGCATGGCACCCTGTACAGCAGTACAATAGGCACATAATTGTGGACAATGTCCCTTCACTATGTTCCCCACTGGATGCCTGCAACATATGTCCTGCCATCAAATGTGATCTACAGAGGCCATACAATGCCTTACACATGTGCCCTGTAGGGACCGATGCCACTGACACCAGGGAATACCTGTATCATGCTATCAATGCAGGTGCAGGGTCAACCTGCTGACTATAAGCAGGTTCTGCCACACCAGGCCAGTATTGGCATATCAAAGGATAACAGTCTGTGTACCCAACATGTGCCAGCCAAACCAGGTACACCTGTATATGTCACTGTACATTATTGTGGGACATGCACATCCCAGGCAATGTCCATGTCAAGGACTACCAAACACAGATGTGGTATGCATTGCAAAGCTATGGCCATACACAATGGTAACCAGGATGTCAGAACAGTTCATACAATACCCATCTGTGTGGGACATTGCAGACACTACACCCCTGTACCACACTGCACACCACTGTCAGGTGACATGGTGCCAAGGATTGCTCCTCACCCAGCCTTGTACAGCCATCTTGCACAGCCAACCACTACACACTCATGAAGCAATGCACATATGCATGTCAGTACTGGCACCTTGTGTCTGCATGTGAGGTATGATGCTCCCAACCACAGTCACTCCCAGTATAACTCCCATTGGCATACCAACAGATGTCAAACACATTCACATGCCCTAGCCCATAGAACCTCCGGATATCCCCTGTGGTGCATGTAGTACCTGTGCATTACTGCAGTGTGGCAAACTAAGTGGTTTGGGAGTGTATTTGTGGGCCTGGCAAAGAGTGCCAATGTGAGTCCATTAGAGAGTGTGGTTGTGTTGACAATGACATCCGTTCATGTGGATAGCCATGTGTGCTACACCTAATGTATGTCTACTATATCTCTGTTGCAAATGTTGCACACCAACACACATATATGGTCTTACAGCACACCAACATGTCAGCTTTGTGGCACATGGAGTAACTGCATGAACTTGTAATAGTAATGACTAGTCAGTCAGGGGTTTTACCCCTGTACTGGTAGGTGTGTGACAGACGATGCTTAGGTATTAGTCACCAAGCCCATCTGTGATGTACTTTGCCTCTGTCTGTCCCTCCCACACACTCGCTGGTGGATGTGGAGGTGTACACCTGCTCAGCAGTAGCTTGTGTATTGTAAGTGATGGTCATGTTCGGGTGATGGCTTCTGCACCTATTGCAGTCCTTCTCTAGTTGATTGTATGTGGAACAGCTGTGATGATGTTCCCATAGCCATTAGCATGAAAAACATAGTACAATATCTAGGAACATCATGTTGGTGTTTGCCCATGACAGTCGCTGTGAGTGGTACCTGGATCTGGTGTTTGGTAAACGGCATCACAGATGATATCTGGATGTTCCTCAAACAACATACACAGTGGGAAATACCTAAAGACAGGAGGGTGATGTGCCAGACATGACTACAGCATGTAAGTGTAGTTATGCTTCATTGAGACAACTGCCTGTTTAACAAGGTGTGTGTGGTAATGGCTATTCTGCATGTTTTAAAACTGACAAGACAGTGCTCTGTTTGTGAGGGACCCCCATCTGTAGGGCCATCTGTGGACTGGTCAGTGTGTGGAACCATTTGTTTCCTGTGTTATTCACTGAACACACATCTGTAAACAGCAGGACCATAGTGTGAGGATTGCAGCAAGTACATGGTGATAGTAATGAGTTACTGCCATCGCATCCCTGACTGGACATATGTCACATGAAACAGCGGTATGACAGACAATGTCTGGGGTTCTCAATGACATGCCAATAATTGGCCACTGTTCATAGCTGCAGTCACAAGTCTTCTACACGTTGTACAGATGTCATGCAGTATATATGCATGTGTTGTGCTCTCTCTGCAAATGTATACCATCTGTTGTGTTGGGTTGATGGTCATATCTATGCATGCTGTTGTAAGTAATCCTGAATGCTGTTGACTATTACTAAGCCATATCTGTGTTTAAACTGCAACACCATAGGCTGTATGGGTGTGAAGGTCACGACAGAACCTCTTGTCCCACTTCAGCTGGCCATGGCACCGAGCACCAGCACATCTGGGGCCCATCCTTGGACCTCCACCTCTGTTGGCTATACACTGCCTTCTGGTGAAACTGACACTGAGGATGGGGCTTGTCCACCCTGGGAGCAGGTCCAGACAGGAACATGGCCGCTGTTATACAGTCCCGGACGTGGTGCATAGGAGGCTCAATAAGGGGTTTCGAGGCCAGATACACCAGATCAAGGGCAGACTGTCACATTTACAGGGTGAGGCTGCTCCTCCTAGACAGCCCCCAACACTGCCACCTTTGCAGCTGTTTTGGTGCAGTGGTGGCTGCCCATGGCTTGGGACCTCCGTCCCACTGTTTACATCTGGGGACTCATGGGCTTGTGAATGCTGAACACCTCTCCCCGTCTGAGGTGTATCCCCCCACATGTGTCATATACCACCCTGTATGCTGTCTTGTCTGTCATCCTACCCTACCTATCCTCCACGAGCATACCTACTCTCCTTCCCCCACACCCCACTCTCACCCTACGGAAACAAAAGGCCAATCAGTTCCTAGAACAACATTTGCCTTATACACAGCTGTCCATTTCACACACGTGTCCACTGGACACATGTAACCCTTTTAATATGCATCACAACATACTCCAGTTGTCCTCACCCCTGTCTCTTAGGCGCACAATCCTAGTATGCACATGACTCCTAAATGTTCCAGGTACACGTGATGCGGACAACCCCATTGTACACACAACACTACCAGTCCCTCTATGGTTACCCCATTTACCTTTATCATGAGGATGATGTCGCACATAGAACCTTGCAAGAGTACTGTTCTCACATAATGATTGGACAGGAACTGTTGTGTTAATGTAAATAACATGCACAGAGTGATGTATATGGCCAATGTACAAATGTTTGCGTGTATGACTGACACATGTCTGTCTGAGGGAGTCTTGATATTACATTGGATGACACCACTACATAATACAGGCATTGCTGGTGTTTCCCTTTTCATTCCTTTGTAATGCTTTGTTGTCACATGGGATGTTCCTGATATATCTATATATATGTATGTATCTATATGCTGGACATAAACACTCACACATACATCTACATGATGGAATATATTTCCTATACTGTTTTATGACTACACTGGATGATATGTTTGTGATAAGGTCTGATGTCTGTATATCTGCCATGGCTTAGTGATAAATCACAATAGCTGTGTGTGCAGGGTCCTGGTTTCGAGCCTTGCAGATGCCATTTATTTTGTTGCTGGGCAGAACAAGGTCATTGGATACAGTGTGATTAAGGCACATTAAAGCAGTTGTGAGTGGGTGTGCATGGGTTTGCACGGTGCTAAGCAATGCTAACCTCTGGTTACAGTTTCTTACACACAGTTAGCCTCTACATTGCTTTACCAGGGTAATACTCGCATGCTGACGGCCAAACAGGCTTACACCTGCTTGCTCCCGCACTTGCAAATGCACTGCATTTGGTGTTTGCATCTGACACTCACATTCCTGCATGGGAGTGAGGACTATGATATTACCTTGTTATGCCTTTTACATTGGATTACATGCGTACAGTATTGGGAATGGGTGCCCATTAGGCAACAGCATGCCGTTTGACTGTACGGAATCCACGGCCTGTCCAGAGTTTGATTCATATTATTGGTGTGTTCCTCTTACAATCTACACCCATCTGGCTAATACATGGGAACTGACACTCTTCAATACAAACAAGTAATTGAGTTTTGGAACCCACATCCTTCAGCCGAGTCATGCTATGGCATACCTAATAATCTATCATCTTTCTAAGGTTGTCAGTGGAATATGTGCTTTCTGTCCCTATCAGACCTCTCATACAATTGGGGAAATATACAAACTGAATCAGGGACATGGCATAACAACATCAGGGACACATTTAAATTATTGGTGCTATTAACCTGACACATTGACAGACTCAGAGCATATGAATTCATACACATTTTCTGAGGTAAATGATGTTTATAACTCTTAATTGTTGTCGTTATTCTTTACGTGTAATTCACCACCTTTCCTCCAAAAGTCACTAGTTTTAGGAGGGATTAAGTGGGGCAGAGTTAGAAACCGAGTCGAAATCTGGGACGTCCCTGGAAATCGGGGACAGTTCAGAGGTATGGTCCCTATTTGTTCCCCCAATGGTTTATGTCATGTCCAGTGGATGTGCTCTTAGGGGTTGAGAGGTATGGGTGGCAGTTATGCCCATTTCGGAATATTACTTACATCCCTGGGGCGGTCTTAATATGATGATGCCAGCCAATACCTGCACGCCTAGGCCCATAATTGCATACCCATAGTTCCCCCACCTGCCACTCCCCTACAGCACTCATCCTTACTGTGGATGCAGGTGGGGTATAAACACACCATTACGCACTGCCCACTCTCCCCGTGTCAGGACACATGTCATGCGTTGTGTCGATCCATGGGTTATCAGGCTTGCACAACCTACTGGTCAGTATACATCTACAGGCTGGTTTGATAAATCTTTACCGGGACTGCCTCTGATCATTAATGTTTGGTGTCCCACAAGGGACATCAATGTCTATGTTTCAAGATTAGACCTGGCAGGTCTCTCCCACTGGTAGTATCCTGCCAGTGATCTGGGAAGCAGTGGTGTGTTTACCTTTATTGTGTGTCTGTATGTCTCACTGGCCTAGCTGGGGGGTGGGAGGACTGATGCTACGTGTTACACGTTTGTTTATTGGACCCCTCACCCCCATATTCACGGCCTGTGAACATGTGTCACTCTTAACTGCTGTATCATATCCTAGCTATATACATGTGTATATTTGCAGTCACATTTATATATATATATATATATATATATATATATATATATATATATATATATATATATTTACATTACTATATACAGATATATCTGTATATGTATGCACACATGTATATTTATATTTTGCTGCATATATATATATATATATATATATATATATCTTACAACATATGGGTCTATGGGTGTCTGCATATGTATATATTTATATGTGGGTATGTATCTGTATTCTGTCTCTGTATGTATACATTTGTACTACAGAGAGGGAGAGGCTTATCTCTATGTGGCTATGGGTAGATATACACACACATACCTCTACATATATAGGTCTACATCTGGTTATTCCGTTCCTTGCAATATAGATTACACTTAGCTGCAGTGGGACTCGTAGTGGGTGTAGCTGCTCATTGGGCGATGCCTCTGCCCAATGAACACATTCGCTTACATCCCTAGGGCTGTCCATATAGGCCCACATCAGCCAACACCTGCACACTTAGACCCATAAGTAGCTACCCATAGTTCCCCCACCCGCACCTCCTCAACAGCACCCATCCTTACTCAGGGTCCTGGTCTGTTCTGGACACACCACTACACGATGCCCACTCTCCACTTCACGGGACCCATTTCATACAATTGTCTCGGCCCATGGGTCATCAGGGTTTCCCACCATTGTATTCTGAGTATGTATACACCCCAGCCAGAATGATCGGTCTATCACCTTCTTTTGGTCTTGGCAATTTTTAGGGTGCCCTGCAAGGGACGCTCCAGTCTGTGTTCCAAGATTAGAATTTATGGTGCACTGTGTACCCCCCCCCCCGGGTTGTATCCTACCTGCGGTCTGGGGAGCAGTGGACTCTCTACATTGTTTGTGTGTATGTTTCCCATGTCCGGCTGGGGGGTGGGGGGGTGGAAGGTCATGCTATGTGTTTCATGTTTCTTGCTTGGGCTCCTCACTTCCATTGGCATAGCCTGTGAACATATGTCATTCTTGTGTGCTGTTTCCTATCATAGCTGTATATCTGTGTATATCTACGCACACACACACACATACACACACACATATATATATATATATATATATATATATATATATATATATATATATATATATATAGATAGATGTATGTATGTATATGTGTATATATATATATATATATATATATATATATATATATATATATATATATATATATATTCCCTCCCTCCCCCACGACCTCTACATTTATAGTAATTACAGCCACATCCACAGCTCACCCTCACATCACCTCCACCAATCACAGCTCCTCAAGTCATATCACATTATACCACACCAGCTTGCTCCACACAAAATACTCCCAATCACTCTCATTCCCACTAGGCATTTTTTACATCACCCACACTACTTCCCCATCCACATATAGTGCAACCCTATAATTCCTATTCAGACTCCCCACCTAGAACCAACTTAAACTTTATAACCATGACTATCACACAACTAAGTCTAGTCTGTCTTCTCATAATTCTTTACAACACCACAAGTTATCACTCTAGCAATATCCCTAAACTTAGTAGCACAACGCTACATTATGCACTCTCATATACAGACACCACACATTATAATAATACCTGCCCACAATTGTTCAAGAACTACATAACGGACTAATTCAGAACTAAACACATATGCTCTCATTCCTACTCCAAAAAACACAATACTTTCTCACACTCCTCACCAAACTCTGTATCACCATTTTATCAGCAGGCTCACCATAAGTGGGGATATCCACCCCAACCCAGGCCCAAATCCATCCTGTCCAACACAAACTGCTCCAACACAAATGTCAGAACATAACACCCCCAGTTTCTTCATCCCTGGGCAAATCAACAGCAGCAAAACCAACCATCTTTTAATGCTAAATATTAATATTAGAAGTATCAAAAATAAAATACCTGAACTCCAGGCCACAATGGCACACTACTCCCCAGACATAGTTGCTTTAACAGAAACCTGGCTAAATAAAAACATAGCTAACTCAGAAGTTCTTCCTACTGGCTACAATATCATTAGACAAGACAGACAACTTTGTAAAGGGGGTGGAACTGCCTTACTGTACAAGCCCAACTTAACTGTCTGTCAATTACCAAACTCCTACCCCTCCCCCAATAATTGGGACATACTTATCTCACAACTTCAACTTCACCCTAAAAAGGTCATCACCATAATTGTGATCTATATTCTACCTGGTAATACACCTGCTAGCCTTGAAGACTTCTTATCCTGGTGCTCTTCCACATACTCACAAGAAACCCTTATTCTTGGGGACTTCAACCTAGATTGGTTCACCTGTATATCAGAACCACCAACTAATCTAATATATCTCCTGGCTACGAGCAGCTAGTCCAAATTCCAACTAGATGTGATAAAAAATCTAAAAGGGAATCCATCCTTGGCTGGGTCCTAACTAACAACCCCACATTGTACCCTCACACAGGCAGTCTTCCAGACACCTTAAGTGACCACAGCATAATATACTTTATACATAGTAGAACAAGCATATGCAAAACCACTAACTATATATCCACTAGAAACACAAAAAATTCTCTCCTGAGGTCCTCATCACTTTACTCTGTAACTGTGACTGGACCCCCCTAAAATCCTTCCCACTTGACCAGGCTGTAGCATATTTCAACAAAACATTTCTACAACACCTAGACACTGTCGCTCCATTGCGCAAAATCAAAGTTAGAACCTCTACAAGCCCCTGGCTCAGTAAAGAAACCAAACAAATCCTCAAAACCAAAGACACTGCCTGGCTTTGCTATAAAAAAAACAAAGAAACACAAAGCCTAACTAAGTGCCAAGAACTACGCAAATGTGCAAAAAATGCATTAGGCTGGACAAAAATATCCTACTACACAACATTACAAACTAAATACCAACACAACCCCCCAAAATTTTGGAAAAATGTAAACCAGCTACTAAAATCCACCCAAAAGGCTACCCAAACCAACTACCCCTGACACTAAAGTTCCCATCGAAACACAATTCACCTCCCACTTTGTGAACTCAGTTCTATCCTTAGTATCACAGGACAGTTCCTTCCTCACTGTCCCCCCCAACATAAATAACTCTAATACAAGCTTTACCCTCAAAACAGTTTCCACCACTTCAATCAAAAGCATGCTCTCCAAACTAAAAACCTCATCAACAGCAGCCAACCTACTCCCCAGCTATTTCTTGAAACTCACAGCAGATGCTATTCCTATCCCAGTCTCCACTCTCATAAACAGATCAATTGTTGAAAAATATGTGCCCAAACTCTGGAAAATATCCTATGTTACACCCATACATAAAGACGGGACCTCCACTGAACTTAATAACTACAGACCCATTGCTTTACTCTCCCCCCTGGCCAAAATCCTAGAAAAATGCATCCATACCCAGATGCTAAACTATCTCCTAGACAGCAACATCCTGTCACCTACTCGGCATGACTTCAGACCTGCCCATAGTACCACTACAGACCTCCTCTGCTTCACAGACACAGTAAACCATCTCAAAAATGAAGGCCTACAGGTGTCAACTCTTTTTTTGGATATGTCCAAAGCATTTGACACAGTCTCACACCAAATCCTGCTAAACAAACTAAACTAATATCACCTATTAAATTCCACTCTTACCTGGTTCCAAAGCTACTTAACTGACAGGTACCAAGCTGTGAAATGGGAAAATTATCTCTCTCCTCAGCTGCCCATAACTATAGGAGTCCCACAGGGTTCTATCTTAGGACCACTACTATTCACAGTGTTCACAAATGATCTCCATATCTCCACACAGCATGCATCTATCATTCAGTATGCAGATGACACTACCTTAATCTGTGCTGCACAAAACATTCCCACCCTCCTGCAAACAGGAGCTTTTCTCCCCGGGCCTCTGCTGAAAAAGGGCCTTTTAGGCTCAGTCAGACACCCCCGGTTAACAAATGTAAAATAATAAAATAAATAAATATATATATACGTATATGTATATGTCTGCAACTATATATATATATATATATATATATATATATATATATATATATATATATATATATACATGTATATATATATTTATATATATATATATATATATATATATATATATATATATATGTGTGTGTGTGTGTGTGTCTGTAAAGCAATTCATACCCCAGGCAAACGCACTTACACATGCTTACTGGTGTTTATGTATGCTTGACCTGTTTACTAGTGCCTTATTCATTATGACACTGACACGTCACTCCAGTTCACTTTTAATTGATATTTTGCAGGTTATACTGTGGACAGATGTCACAATATGTTCATGTACGGATTACCGATGGTAAATGGTATGTGATACAGTGGGATTCGGTACGGGAATGTCTGTTCGTTAGGGGGTTGCTCTAACCAATACACCATTCCTGTGCTGCTTCATTTGCATATATACCCATATACCCATGGCTCCTGGTTCCCAAAACACACACCCCAATGCCTCCCTAACACTGCTGTCATCCATTTTCCAGTCAGATTCGCGGTGTATCCACACCACTACACACTGGCCACTCCCTACTCCTATAGACCCATCCCATCGGTTGACTCACTCCACATATCCTGAGAACTCCCAAATGTTTAGTCCACAAACATTGGTGACGTGAGCGACCAAAAGTATACTAGTCACAATTTTTGGGTTGTCCCACATGGGACACGCATGCGTTTATGTCAAGATTAGACTCTATACTTCATTACATCCTTACTCCTGTTAACATGACACTACAATAAATTAATATGTATGACTATGTGGTAATGCGCATGTTACACATGAGAGCCTAATAATGTATATGCTCAGTGTATTTCTTTTACAAATAGACCGGTTTAGTAATTGGCGTTGCCATAGCAGGCAGATTACAGGAATAATTCCATGTGTGGGGAAGTCCTCACATTTGATTATTTTCAACACAGCACTGACTTTGGACATTATACACATTTCTGCATTTTAGCAGTTTCGTCCCGTCCCTCTTCTGCACAACCTATTATTCTATCTACTGTCGAGGTTTGTAAGGGCACATTCATGTTATTTGTGTCTGCAAATGGAATGACTGTGTTACAGAGAATGTACTTCTACATATTGATGTCTGCATGCGTGTATGCATATATACCTATAACGAACTCGCTGTCCTCAATGGGGCGGTCCAATTAGAACCAGCCCATCCAACCCTGGCACATCTGGCTCCATAATTTCATACCCATAGTTCCTCCACCCCACCCGTGTTCAAAATACATGCATACCATCCATTGTCCACGTGTTATCGCAGCCATGACACACCTCCACACATTACCCTCTCCAGAGCGTTAGGGTCCCTACACGTATGTTGTCTTAACCCATGTATTCTCAGGCTCTCCCATCATTTAGTCCTTGAACATACCTGCCCTTGCTTGTGTAATGGTCAGAAAGCCAAATGGTCTATCAATATTTGGGTAGTCCTACCAGGGACTACCCTCTGTGTGTAAAGTAGACTTAGTAAATCAACAATGTTACTCCCACTGGTAATATCCTGCCTGTGGTGTGAGTAGCAGTGCTTTGCTCACTCATGCCTAGCTGGATATGACATACACTGACAGAGCTATATAATACTGGGGTTGCTGTTGATTCCCTTCTCATTCCTTTTGTATGCTTTATTGTTATGTCATTCTTTCTTTATAGATATATATTATATATATATATATATATATATATATATATATATATATATATATATATATTATACATCTGTATATACTTATATACATTTCCTATGCTGGGCACTGCTTAGACCCGCGCAAGTGCACTCGGACTTGCTTACTGGTACTTATATGTGTTTACTTCTGCTTATTTGTGCTTACACCTGCTTACTAGTACCTTATTCATTATGACAGTGCCACTTTGCTTGAATTATATTTAAGTTAAATATCTCATGCGATACTCTTATGTCGGTTTTATGGCAAAATGACATTCATTCCACATGGAAAATTATATGTGCTATTGTTGGGCTCAAACCGTGACTACCTGTTTGATGGGTGGATGCTCTAAACACTACACTATTGACACTTACATTGATTCTGCATGTTTTTCTCTATTTGAATGAATATGATGTGTAAGCTATGCTCACCGGAGGGCGGAGATGCGCAGACACATTGCACTTTCCTTACACATTCAATATTGCTGCAATTCGAATGTATAATAGGGACACGGGGACAGGGAATCTAATTGTGACAGTTCTAGGGACAGGGCTCTACATTCCACTATGTGCTTGTGTGTTTACCACTTTGATTTTATTTCACTGTTCATGGACACTCTTGTATGCTTAGCATACATTTCGTTATCCACGGACACTGACTTACTGACCTACTATTAGGGGCGGGCTCTGCTAATAGGCATAGTACATTTTGCAAGTGTCGGGGCATGTTTACGCCTCCGTAGAGCACTTGTACATGCCCCCTGCACTCGCGTACATTTCCTGTGCACATCGAGGGTGCGGCGGCGTGCCCTCATACATATTCATATGGCACTGCTGCGCCATCCGTAGTGAGGATGCTCGGCGCAAGGCTAAAACCGTCCTTGCGCCGAGCTTCTTGAATCCCGTGGTGTTAGTAGCATAATTGTCTTTGGTGCAGAAGGCTGTGGATTTTACTTCCACATCATGTAGCTGGAGTGCTGATATTGCAGTGCCCTTTGGATTGCTGATTATTTAGTGCATTTTCAGAGGGGATAGGGGTTCTGCATTCCTAAGTGTGTCCTCCTTTGTATGAGATGCCAAGTAACTATGAATTTTTGGCAGATTTGTCAGTCATTTCCTATCGCAATATTATCATTTTTAATGTATCATAGGCAATTAGTTCTTCAAGGCCAGCAGGCACTGAATTTGTAGATGAAACACTGAAATGTAAAATTGTTTGCCAGTAGCAGCCTCCTCACTAGTTACAGATCTCTTTAATGTAGAATTATTTGGATGACTTACTTCTGCAGAGATTATGCTTATTGGCTGATACTGGTGGATTGTAATGTCAGAAGTTTGAGTGACCTTTTATGGTTGAAATTTTCTAAAATTGGTAATTTTGCCACTATTAGGTCATACATTTTGTTTCATTGCTTACTGGAAAAATGTTCAAACTACAAATTTAAAACACATTCTAACAAGTAGTGCTCTGCTTCACATGTAACATCACCTGTTCTATAGATGGGGTAGTCTCTGGGATACATACCTAGCTCTCTCTGCTTTATTATGTTGAAAGCTTTAGAAAACTGACATTGCCTAAAAGAGGCACTCTGGGGTGGACAAGGATTTAGCCAATATATTTAAGCCTTGTAAGCCTTGTAAGCCTTGAGGGGGGGCAGGTGCAAAGCAGTTAGGACTGTCAACCATTTCCTTCCAGGCTGATTGCACCCTCCTTAGAATGACACCAAAAGCTAAGCTAGTTGTTGAAGATAATAACCATTTGTGCTTATTGTAATATCATTCTTGGCAATGGTAGTATACTGCTCAAGGCTAGGTTCATTATGTCTTTCTTCATATAGTTACGTCTGAAGCATTTATAGCCATGTGCACTATGTAGCATATGTGTACTTGTGGTGCAATGACTTGAATGCACGCATAATGTAGTGAATCCTTGAACCTGATATCAACTGACCATCACCCTCTCTTTGCACACCTTGGTGAGTGGTGCTTCTGTGTATCTCATTATGAAGTCACCTATAACTAGGATATTAGAATTTGTGGATGAGTGCCTCATGGGCTTTTGAACTGAGTCAGTGTGATTGTTTGATGAATGTCTTTATGATGGGTGCTGCCTGTGTTGCGTGTTTGTGAGCTTATTAAAGGTATTTGTTTCTTAGGTTACATTAATGAGAATACTGATAAATGGCATAATGGTTACATTCTTCTCCTCCCATTCACAATGTAGAGAGTTTGATCCTCACCTCTGACCAACGTTTGTATGGAGTTTGCATGTTCTCTTTGGAACCCCCCCCCAAAAATAAAACACGCTGAGTGCTTCCACTTCAAACTAATCCAATGGAGTTGTGTGCAGCAGCACAAACTTTAAATGGTATCTATAGCAGAAAGAGTTTTATAGACCAGCCGCTTTGTACATCAGCTGTGGTGCACAATAACCTTAAGATAGGAGAACACAGATTACAGACTGTGCACCATGTCAGGCTAGCCACTTGACAGTGTGAAAAGTGACTGTAGGTGATTCAGTTGTGTTACCTAATGTCACCAAAAATGGGCATAGATATTTGTTGGTGATAAGTGTATTGAGGATCTGGCCCTACTCTGAACTATGCCAGGGACCTGTGCTAATGGTGGGAAGGTTATATGGGCCTGTATTGGCCAGTGTGTGACTGCCATAAAGCCAAGCAGCCCTGGGTCATAGATATGGTAAGTCCTTGCTATGTGTAATTATGGTGGCTGCCAAAAAAGCAATTACTAGGAAATAGAGATCAAAATCTAAGCCAACTATATTAGAAGTAGTAAATATAGTAACACAGATAAAACAACTGGAAATACGATCTTCAGAAAAGGGTAGAAGCAAACTACATAGGAAAATGGGAATTGTGGGAACAATACATACTGGGGTGGGATGAGGTTTAAAGAGGCAGGGCTTAAATGAGCTATCTAATGTCTCACTGAAAATGATTGGGTAGATTATAAGTGATGTATAATGTTTGCAAATGGGAGTGTGTGTCAGTATGGTCTGTGATGTAAAATGCTTATAACTAGGATTGTCAGTGTGGTTTGTTTTCATTTATATAAATGTTTGGTGGCTTATGTTGTAAGTGATGGTTTAATAAAGATGTTTCTTGTTTTAAGGAAAAAGGGCAGGAAGTGAATAATTTATGTAATGTTGCTTAGGTTATATGATATATACTAATAGATGTAAAGTATAATGTCTGTTAATGTTAATTTGTTTATACAGTTTGATTACTTTTGTATAAATGTAAATTTTATTTATTTATTTATTTATTTTAAGTTTGTTAACTGGGTAGAGTCCAGCTGGGGAAGCAGCCCATTTTCATCGGAAACCTTGGGAGATATGCTCCATAACAATAGTACAAAGGAGATTACAAACATTTTTAAACAATTTACAAACAGTATGCAAAAAGTTTGACAGTTGCCAACAATCACAGTTTACAAAAAGAGGAATATAAAACAGAAAACATTACATTTCTTAAGACTTACTACAGACAGTAATATGAAACTCATTAGATATATAACTAAAACCATTGTGGTATTTTCATTTGGAAGAAGTAAGACAAGAAGATAGCAGAATAGAAAATATTTGATCGAAGCCATGAGAAACTAGACATGCGTATTACAGGATCATAGCCATTGTTGAGTAAGGTATTCCTTTAGGAGTTTTTTGAAGTTATGATGATTTGCCTATGTCACAAGTGATAATTTAATAAAGGTGTTAAAAAAATAAGTGACTGACTGGCCAGTGCCCAGTTGCTCTGCTTGGGTTAGCTGGTATAGCTCTCTTGACTAAAAGCTGTAAGCAAATCCACTCTATCTGCCAAATTTGATCAAAGAACTGCAACACTCAATGTAGGTTGACTGACAGGACACAGCTTGGAATGAGATAAAATGATGGTAAGGAGTCTATTCATCCTATGTATCCAGGATCCAAGATAGAAGGGCAATGCAGTAAAGCCACTTGGCTTAGAATCCAAACTCTACTACTCAGGAGTAGGATGGACTAGACATAGTGTGGGAATTGTGGTGAGGAAGATGCTTCAGAAGATGGGGGGGGGGGTATCATCAGAATTAGTAACAGACTCCTGACAATTAGACTTCACATCAGTGTAAGGATAAGACACCATTCAGACTCCTAGCCTATGCCCCACAGCAGGGCTGTAATAATGAAGAATAGAGTGCATTCAGGACCTACTAGATAAAGCAGGACAATGTGAATTGGTGTTGATAATGGGTGATCTGAATGCACATATCTGTACAGAAAAATGGGATAGGAGGACTGCCTGGGTCAACATGAGTGGGGTAGCAGAAATAAAGAAAAAAGGGCATTCTAGATTACTGTCTGAAAAATGCATTGATGGTGAACAGTACATGGTTCAGCGAGTGATACAGTCACAAGATCACATATAAGACTGGCCAACATGCAGCTCAGGTTGACTTCCTATTAGTAAGGAGATGGCACTGGAGTAGAGTCAGAGATGGCAAAGTCATCCCCAGTGAAATAGTTGGCCCACAGCATAACCACAGGTTGCCATAATCAGCTGCAAAGCCTCTAAGATCAACAGAGACCAGGCTGAAGACAAGGAAGTTGACTGGAGAGAAAACACTGAAGTTCACAGAACTGCTTAGGGTTCTACCACCTCAGGAAGAAGAGGAAATACGTAGAGTTGAAGAAGAATAGCAGCACCTCAAAACGGTATGTGTGAAGACTGTAAAACAGATATGTTACTGAGCAAGTTGTGGAAATAAAGTACATAAGGAAAGCTGGTGATAGAATGCAGAAGACTAGCAAGTCATCAAAGGAAAGAAGAAGTGCAGGAAAACTTGGAAGATACAAAAATGGGCCTGGCAAAGAAGGAATGCTGGCTAGCTAACAAAAAGGCTACGACAGATGTTGCAAAAGCAAAGAACAAGGCATCAGAGGCACTTTACCAACTTTTGGAAAGTGACTCTGAAAATGGCACTAAGAAACTTTATTAGGTTGGTAGGCAATGACAGAAAGATAAAAAAGACAGGCATGAGACACCCATCATAAGGGATGCCAGTAATAGCCTGCTCACCAGTCCACAGGACATCAAAGTCAGATGGAAGGAGTGCTGCCATCATATTCTGATAGAAGAAAACTCGACAAAAACTAATGTTGATGTACAAGAACAAAGGGGACATCCATAACTGTGAGCAGTACAGAAGTATCAAACTCCTGTCACACTGCATGAAAGTTCTGGAGAGGGTGATTGATGAATGAGTATGTAAAGTAGTAGAAAGTAAGATGGGAGATGAGCAGTTCAGATTCAGGTCAGGATGAAGCACAACAATCCCAATATTTACAGTCAGATAGATAGTTTTAGAAGAAGCTAGAGATCTGGAGAGTCTAACTGGGCATTCCCAGACTTGAGAAAGCATATGACAAGGTCCCAAGAAAGCTACTTTTGGCAGTCCTGCAATGGTTCAAAGTCTCAGAAACAATTGTAGAATTAGTGCAGGCTATGTACAAGGATTCAATGATTCATTTACAAACAATGCTCAGAATCCCAGAAGGGTTCCCAGGGGGAGTGTGTATGCATCAGAGTTCAGTTCTGTCTACTGTTGTTCATACTGTTGACAGACTACATTAGCAAACAGGTCAGACGGGATAAATCAACAAAGTATGCAGACAATGTGCAGCTTACTTCACTGCCATTAATACATTTTGATATCAATTTTTTAAATGAAGATTGAAAGTAAAAAGGACAACCTGCATTAATGCCAAAAAACTTAAAATCACTCCATGCAGCCTAAGACCCTTTATTACTGTCCATATTTATATAATCATATGTGAGGGTGTACTAAAAGCACTCACAACTACTGTCAGAAACTACTGTCTCGAAGCAGGGACTGGAGCATCTTGTAACTTGGTTAAGCTGTTGTTCACCTTATGCTTAAACGCGAGTTCAGATAAACAGCTGCCACAGCTTACCTGAACACATTATTCAAATTTGAGTGAAGTAAGTGTGGCAGCAGGGGTGAGAGTGGGAAAAGGTGTTAATGTAGATTAGGGGTTTTAAGGTTTAGGAAACAGGAAGAGAGTTTTATGGTTAGGGAAACAATAGGATTTCAGTATTAGGGAGAGGGAAGGAAGTCTTTGTGCTAAAGAGAGAAAAGAGTTTCAGAGTTAGGGAGCTGGAAGGGAGTCAGAGAGAGCAGGACGAGGTTTACAGTTTATGGAAAGAGAAGGAAGTTTTAGGGTTAGGGTGGGAGAAAGGTGTTTAAGGATTACAGTAAGACTTCTGGTAAGGCTATACAGTTTTGTAGGATAGGGTGTTGGGAGGACTAAGTAGTTATGGGAGATCGATTTAGTGTGACTTAGAGCAGTTGCCTTTTTGAGTAAGTGTGCTGCAAGCAAATTAGAAAATAGCACAGAAGCACTTGTAGTACACACACACACACACACACACACACACACACACACACACACACACACACACACACACACACACACACACACACACACACATACACCTACAAGTAAAATAATGACATATCAAAATATCGACTTTAAAATATCTAAACTCAAAATACTGACAATAAACACACCCTGATGAAACCCCACATAAACTCATCACAGAACAAAAATGTTAATAATGCATACCCCATAAAGTGATACAAAACATATTTACAAAATATTTAGAAACATTAAGACAAGTACTATTTCCACCATTTTCCATACACATATCTCTCCTTTGATAATCACGTTGCCAAAGTGGTTAGAAAGACCTTCTATATAGCCCACCTTATCACGAAAGGGTTTGCATCTAGATCAAGAGAGGTCATTGTGCCCCTCTACTCATCACTCATCAGGCCCATAATTGAATACAATGCCCCTTTTGGTATGTACCTTACCCGACACCTGCAGCAACTGGAGAGACCCCAAAAGTACCTCACCAAGAGAATCACGGGCTACAAACAGATGTCCTATGCAGCTCGACTAAAGAAACTCCAGCTCTACTCAGTTGCTTACCGCCTACTCAGAGGTGATCTATGCCTGATGTACAAAGCCATGTCAAACCCAGAATTAATGGGCATGCTCCATCTCAAAAAATCCAAGTCCCTTAGAGCTACACGCTCCAGGGACCTAAACCTCAGCACAAAAATAAATAGGACATGCTGGAGGGACAGATTCATTTCCCAGAGGCTCCCCTCACTCTGGAATAGAATCCTAATTCATGTTAGACATAGCCCCTCGCTGACCCTCTTCAAGCAAAATTTGGACACGTGGATGGGAAATCGCAAATTCACCCCTGGGATCGCTCCTGTGTCCCTGCTAGACAGAGGGACAGTAAACTAATCTTAAAAGGGTACCTTCTGTGACCTACTTTACAGAGGCACTGTAGGCCTATCTAATAGGGAGGTGGAAGCCAAATACACTCTGGCTAGGCTTATAAATGCCCTAGGGCAGATAGCCTAGTATCTACCTATGAACCTATGAACCTACCTATGAACGAACCTATGAACATTAAACATTTCAAACATTTAACTTTAGATTTAAACCTGAAGGGTGTAGAGTGTTGAATTTAGTAATGAATCTAGTTTCCAAAGCTAATAATTTATTTTTATAATCTCTCCATGTTGATGACTGGGTTTAGCTAATGTACTAAAAAACAAAGTGGAATCCGAACCCCCATGATATGTTGAAAAATGCGAGGCAACTGGGCTATTCAATCTGCTATGTCTAATATCCCCTAAATGTTCAAGAATGCATTTCTTAGCCTGCCTCTTGCTTTGCCCAATATACCGTTTGACTGGAGAACACCCACATCCTATAATATAAATAACTCCACTAGAAAAACAATCAAACCTGTGCATGGCTTTATAAACACTGTTATTGATCTTTATGCCATCTAAGTTCATAATCTTTGAGTAAACTTTGCATCTTGAACACAGGAAACAACCCACCTGATTCCCACTGCTCCTTCTTTTACTGCTGTTGAGCAGTTCTTTCAAATTTGAAAATCTACTCTATAAAAAAAAATCACTTTTTCCGGACATGGTGTTAATTGATATTATATAAAAGGATATGCCGCGGTGGTGCAGCAGTAGCGTTGTTGCCTCACAGCAAGAGGTTCTCCTGTTCGATTCTCGGCTAGAGTGCGGGGAGGGCCTTCTGTGTGGAGTCTGCATGTCTTCCCCGTGGTTGGATGGGCGTTCAAAAGATGTGTAAATGGGCTACCTTCGTAGAAAGTTGAATGTCAAGCTGGCACCTCAGCGCTTGTGAAAATCTACTGACAATCATTAGCAGACCGGAGTTCCGCTGTGGCAACCCCTAACCGGGAAAAGCTGGAAGACAAACAACATAAAAGGATTGTGTTTCTGGTGTGTAATTTATCCCTTGAAGGCACAAGCCGAGGTACCAGGAGACACCAGTGAAGTATTTTTCAATTTGGAAAGCTCTTGTGTTTGTTGTTATTGTAAGTTGCAAGTAAGCTTTAATATGCATACTGTCAAAGAATTATAGACATTGAAAGCATTTATGTTGTTACTATGCAGAGAATAACTAACTAGATAACGTGTAAGCCTTAGGTATTGAAAAGCATATGACAGTATTTGTAATAAAGGACGTGACAGTCATTTTCAAAATTAGTGTATATACATGTAACAATGAGCTGTGTAGAGTGTTCAGCATGTGCCATAGTAACTGAGCATTTATTTTATGTAAACTGCTAAGCATGGCCAGCATTGATCCCACAATATCAAAACTCCACCCCTTTCCCATTGGCCACAAGTATTCAGCTGTCTTCTGCACCCCCCCTTTGATTTGAAGTCAGCAGCCACCACTGTGATCCGTGCTATGTAAAAGGGAGTGATTACCTCTTTTGAACTTGATGATAGTCCTGTAGCAATTAGCTGTGTTAAATAAAAGGATTTCCTGATGACATTTGTCACTTGATGGTCAAAACTGAGGGAGTTATCAGCTCAAGTTCCAGGTTTCCTGAAACATTTTTGTTTACTATTGGTGTTATCTACACAATATGACAAGGGGTGGAAATTTCTACCAAAAGTGCAGATATTGCATTGTTAGCCTTTAGTTTGAGCCCATTTTTAGAACACCAAGAGTTTACTAGGGATACTTTATTCTGGAGAGTTTGGGTGTTTTAGGGTAACTTAACAACAACCCCCCAGTTTGCAATCATGTGCAGACTTTGTTAAGCAGTGGTTTTGGCTCCCTTCTTGGAGAGCCGAGAAATAAATGTTGAAAAGGACAGGCTCCAGCACTAAGCCCCGAGGAATACAACTGATCCTTTTTACACTTTCTGATGAGCCACCCACAATTCCCACTATGGGTTCAATCTTTGAGAGAGCTTGTAATCCATTTTAATTCAAATGGGTTGATTTTGAAAACATCTAGCTTCTGTATGAGGCCAGCATGGGAAACTGTGTCACAAGTCTATGAGCTTTGGCCAGGTCATAATATGCTGTCTGCACAGGATGATCACTGCATACAGCAAGTGTGTCTCTTTCAAAGAAGTTTACCAGATTCGGTAGACAAGCTGTCCCTTTTACAAAACAAAACTGTTCTCAGCTATGTCTAAAAATGATTTTTGATATTGTAGGTTATAAGGTCACTTATTATATATTCC